>NW_015505843.1:412525-416315 GCF_001515645.1 Sinocyclocheilus grahami
TTTTATAGCGAATATGCATTTTTATCATTTTATTAATACACAATTTCGATTTTTAGACCCCTTAACCTACCCCAAACCTAAACGTACCTATTTTATAGCGAATATGCATTCGTATCATTTTATTAATAAGCAATTTAGATTTTCAGACCCCTTAACCTACCCATTTTATAGGGATATAAAACCCAATTGACCGAAATATACAGGAAAATAACCATTTTAGTTACAATATAGAATTAAACATTTTTTATAGTCGTTAATCCCACTCCTACCTATAAACCTAAACAGTTAGAAATGTATAAAACATGACAGACAGATAAATGCAGTTACAATCATTTATTTATTGCAAAAGTGTCAAAAGCAGCACTAAAAGTAATCCAAATGACAATGCGTTGCACCTGCAGTCCTCTCTGGCGGAATACAGTAGGTTTGTGTGATCCAGAGCAGAATTTCTGTTGTTAATCGCTGAAAATATTATCCAGATAATTTTCCCGATCCACTCCGTGAACTCGTGAAGGAACGCGCGGCGCATCATTCAAACACACCTCACCAGAAACACGGCATGTCGCAATCTGTGACGAATGCAGGCGAGAGCCAATGAACGTTCGATTATCCTGCCGTAAAACCTGTCGTTTGAAGCGGCAACATTTGAATTTGTAAAGAACGTGTCAGTCAGCACGGGCTTTGCTGCTCACGGTCACTGGACTCGTTGCTCGGGAAGGAGAAGCAAGCAGATCGCCAAAAAAGGCTTGGATGTGGGTCTGTTCCTCACAGTCGTATGGATTCGGAAGACTTGGATTACAGCGCACTAATAAAATTGTTTCATTTCATAATTATGTTGCGTTTTTGGTGTATTTTATAGTTCTATTGTCAGTCACAGCATGTCGGAGAAAACACCTTTTGTGGCCCATGACAATCAAAGTAAACATTACATGACAAGTAAAGGTTAAATTATTTTAAGTAAACAATTTAATAATGCAACTGAAAACAAGTTAATTCATATGACAACTAAAAACTAATAAAATTAATGCCGCGATTTCAATATTCATAAGGATGTCGTCAATACGTCAGTTTTGTATGTTAAAATGCTGAAAATACGTAAGTATTTGTACGTTTAGAGGCTGAAAATACGTCAGTATTGTACGTTTTAGTGCCTGTAAAAACGTAAGTAAATGTACGTTTTATAGAACCACATTTTACATAAAATACATATGAATTATCATGAGATCACGTTGGTAAAGTACAAGCCTAGTTTACATTATAAATAATAGTTTAACATTTAAATACATTGCAAATATGGAAACATTTGGATTTGTGCCGAATGAGACGTGAGTAATAACCTCCAAATACATCTAGCCAAACCCGCGCTCGCTCCATCTCGTACGCACGCACGCATGCACTGTCACGATCTAATGCACTGTAAATGCCGGATTTTAAAAACAAATAGGCCTACCGGAACGCAAAATTTTTAAATCGGACATTTTCCGGAACAGGATCCAGCAGGATCAAATTAAGTACTGGTCATAATACTCACATAAAAATGTTTCATGTTAGCAACAGTGTGTTTTGCTGCTGCAGCGCCGATGGAAGCGGTTCACTGACTGCGCAGCACAGCCACACGCGCTACAGTTAGGTTTGGAATCATTTTATTTTAAATGCCATAATGTCAGTTGAAAACATTGCAATTGTGTTTTAAAATACAACAATGAGCACCACGAAACCATTTAAAGAGGCGCGTTCAGCGATCTCCCGTGACGGGATAGGAAACAGTCAACAAAAGGGCCTTTCGCACCGCAGGAATCTTTTCATAGTACCAGAACTAATTGTGGAACTACCCACTTTTCGGCGTGTTCGCACCGCTGGAATTGGGAGCGATTTTAGTACCGGACTGCCTTTTTCGAGAACCAAATTAGCTCCTACTCCGGAGCAGGGTCTAACCAGCACAACTGGTACTAATCGTGACGTAAGTAGACATTGATTGGCCAAACGCGTATGAAAACACCCTCACCCGCCATGATTTAAAACGCTGTGTAAACATACTGTAAACATTGTGTCAACTTATTTTGCAAGTATGGAGAACAGCGATAGATGGACAGACGCTGAAGTGCAGGCACTTGTAGCAAATGTAGCACTGCCAGTTGTCGTTGGAGATTCTTAGTCCTCCTTTCCGTTCTTTCAATCGCTTTACGTATACGTCGACTTTCCATGTCCATTATTGTGAAACCCGCAAGACAACAAACATCGCTCCGATCACAGTGTCCTCCATCCTCCTGTTGTTAACGTTGTTGTTCTTTGTTTTCGTTGTTGAACGCCGCGCACAAATGACGTCGCTGTCGACCGGCTTACGTCACTTCTTAGTACATACTCTCTTAGTACATAGTTCGCGCAAAATCTTTAGTACCGTACGTTTAGTTCTGGAACTAAAGCGGTGCGAAAGGCCCTAAAATAAAATTATCTCAAACGTACTCTCTTCATTTTATCAAATGATCATAATCACATCTATTCATTTTACGATCCTGCTACTAGCATTTTATTCAGACTAAAACCCCTTTAATTCGTAATAAAAGTTACGCCTTCTTTCTTTGCATGAACATTTGGGCGGCGTTATGCAAATCTTCCCACATTAGTGAGGTAGATATGTGGGGGAGTGTTAGAACGAGCCATTTTAGGTAGGTGTGGCTGACTTAAGCTTATAAACACAAATTTTTTAAATTGACATGAAAATCATGCCATTGCAAAGGAAAAAAGAAAATGCCCCTGTAAATCACTTCACCTCATATTAGGAAGGCAAATTTTTTATCAGAATTCTTGATTATTGATCAGTGCTCCTTAATTTTTTTAAATTAGGAGGACAAGCGCTCCTGATTAAAAGAAGAAAAACACTGCTCTTAAACTGGGTGTGTAACAGGTATGGCTGTGGAATGGGGTTTGGCCGAGGAAAGATTTTCAGTCAAAAGATTTGTTTTTTTTGCTTTAACCCCTGACTACTACAACAATTATTACAACTTTTGTTTAAAAGAATAATCACACAATACGCTATTTCTTCCATGTTTTAATTTTAATGGTAAATCCTTTGTTTGCCAAAAAATAAAGAGTTTACTGTGGGAGTACTACACTCTTGCACTTTTTGTCAGAGCCCTTGTTATTCTTAATTTTGACATTAATTTTCATTTTTACACCAGACACATATATATCAGTTCAAAATATCGGTTATCGGTCTACTTGATCTGTAATAATCGGTATCGGCATCGGCCTTGAAAAACACATATCGGTCGACCCCTAGTTGCGGCACCCTTTGGAAATTTTAACAAATTTGTGGCACCCTACAAAATTTATTTTGTCACAATATTTTCTAACTTCGATATGATACTTTGAAAAGTATAGATATTCGGTACAGCAGGGAAGAACTGCAGAATATACTGTCATACAGATATTTTTAATATTATAAAAAAAAATTGTCCATCAATGGTGGCAATCAGTAGGCTAAGTTCTAATGAAACGACCAATTTATATGACAGATTTTAATGTAAGATTTTATTCATAAGTGAACATTGTGAGATAGCTAGTTTTGCTCACTCAGTGTATTTTTGATTTTACAGTTGGGTAATTTTGTTGCAGTAGCATGAGATAGCTTGATTTAAAACTTTGAATTGAATAAAAAACGACAAGGAGGCTAAGCAGTTAATAATAAAATAAGAACAAATAAAGAAATTACTAATGATAGCACAAATTAAAAAAAATCACGATAGGCCTACAAATGAAATAAATAGCTTTTTAGTTTTTCAGGTAGGTC
>NW_015505843.1:418074-431454 GCF_001515645.1 Sinocyclocheilus grahami
GCAACGCGTAAAAAGACAGTATAAGTCATTATAATCAGTAATTATGTCCCCACTGGATGCAACAAATGCCTCGTTTGTAATGGGTTTTAATGTTTTTGTCTCGTCACTCCGGCCGGACACGGCATCAACAGTATGTGAGGGGCGAAACATTTCCGTCTCACGCTTGAGGTATTCGGCCAATCACAACGCATTGGATAGCTAGCCAATCACAGCACACCTCGCTTTTTCAGACAGATGAGCTTTGTAAAAATCGACGCGTTTCAAAAAGGCAAGGCATCGAGGAGAAACAATAATGTACAGTATGTGGAAAATAATGTGTTTTTTAACTTTAGACCGCATAAACACATTTCATTACACCAAATACACCAAATAATGTTCTTTTTAGCAGCATCATATGACCCCTTTAATGAATGCAGTTACGTCTTTATTGGGAGAGGACTTGATGGATTATCTTGGCCTACGTGACTCCGACTTCATGAAATGCTGAGCATATAGACAACAGAGAGCGAATTAAATTCAGCACTTTTATTTCCAACATGCGCCCATTCATGGCTGCATATTATTTAATTCACGCAAAGTTACGTCTTTATTGGGACAGGACTTGACTGATTATTTTACGTGACTCCGTGAGTTCATCTCTATTTCTTCGAGCCAAGCTGCATAAACTGCATATCAGGCATTTATGTAATGCATCTAATTTGTGCATTAATGGCTGTTATGTTAAATAAAGTTGACTAACTACAGTAAATCAAGTACCCGTGCACGCCGTTGTTGTTGTCTTGTTTCCCCTCAGATGTGCTGCAATGGTGATCCTTCGCGCAATTCTCAAAACATTCACAAGATGGCGGCGTTTATTGGTGAATCCGATATTACAAAACCGATATCCGATTATTGTAAAATGCTTAAATATTGGGAAAAATGTCGGTAAATCGATATATCGGTCGATCTCTAGTCGTGTGTTTATTAGTCACGTTGAATCAATGAAAGCAGTTGAATCTTCTGTTTATTCAGCTGCAGCATAGGCATTTTCTGGGTTTCTTCTGTGAGGCGTATTTGGAGTTTCAACGCGAGAGCGCCCTCTGGCCTTTGAATGGAGATTTACTGCTGATCACAGAACCGTGCTTCACTGAAAGATACGCATGACAATCGCAGCTTCTGTCGAATTATGATCTCGATTCCATTTCGATTTATCGTGCAGCCCTATTTGTAACGAATGTTTTGCAAATTAATTTATATTGAACATACTGGCAGATAGAGAATTATAATGCCACTGTTGTAGGATATCCTGAATGTCTTGACTGTAGTGGATTGTATTATTGCTCAAAGGCACACACATACAGACAGTAATGTGACCTTGGGAAGCTATTAGAACGGGACTGGGAGAGAGTGATGGAGAGAATAAGCTGACCCATTTCAGCCACAGAAATTACAGTGATTTTGAAGGCGAAGGGGTGTAACAATTCATTGTTTTCAAGATAGACTTATTACAAATCTGTAGATGTGCTGCATCCATCTTGAAATATGACGTAATTAATGAAGCCTCTATGATCAGTTTAAATTTTTTTTAATTGCATATTGTATTTAAATATTTACATAGTTATTTTGATAAATTAGGTTACAGGGTGAAATATTAAGGATGTTTATCCAGCAGGGCCTCTAGGTTTTCATTGGCCCTGTGATAATGCTATAGCTAGAAATATTTCAGAAATATTTTGAATCTACACAATGTCACACAAATAAAGGTACTATTCTGCTGAATATCTGTCGTATAGGCACAAGGCTGCAGGCTGAATTCTTCATGTATTAGTTCACAATTGTCAACTAGTTTTCCAACAAGACAAGTAGTACTTTTTTAAAGGGATAGTTAACCTAAAAAAGAAAATGTGTATTTAAATTGATCCCCATTTAAAGCACTGCTGCTATAACTATACACATGCAGGTAAATGTCTTTGGTCATTGTGTTGCATCTTGCACTGTTTTTTTTTTTAGCAACCCACCATGATTATTAGTGTGTTACTGTGTTCAAGATAATGTGTCATTTTTAAAAAATAGTTCCTTTACTGAATCCAATTACTTGTACAATCAAACTGTATTTACAAAATTTGCTTTTGAATCAAATCCTACGAGTCATATAAAAAACTGAGTTCCTGTAGATCAGCTGCCTGGTAGAGTATGGCACTAGCAACAGCAAGGTCATGGATTGGATTTTATGGGAAACACATACAAATAAATACCATGCAATTCACTTTGGATAAAAGCATTTGCTAAATGCATAAATTAAACAAATGATTCTCTGTCAACATAAAGGGGAAAAAAAACTACATGGCCAACTTTACAATGTTTAAGAGCTTTCTCACATTGTGCACGTTTACATGTCACAAGCTTCAAATAACCATTCTCCTACACTTTCTTTATTTGTTTTAAACTGCAGACTTAATATTTATCAATTTCTGGTCATAATCTGGTGACAATGAGCATATAAACCACTGTGCCATGCTGCTTATATTTATCACGCAGTAAAATGCCCCTTCCGCACCCAAACCCAGTCATCTGTGGATGAGAATCCGTAACAAGGTGCATTACATGGTGCGTATTTTTTCCTGCGCTCATGTTAACGGATTAAAGCATTCACTGCACACGGTTGCGGTCTGGCAGTGCGTTCATGAGCAGTGCGTCTGCAGCAGTGCAGATATCGTTTCCGCACCGAGTCTATTGCTGCGCTGCAGACGCTGAATTAAAGTAACAGTGCATTGTTTGCAGTAAATATGAACATGGATTGACACCATAAATGCATATAATTAAAGTCTAGTCAACACATGGCTTTTTGGCTAGGTTTAAAGGGAAAAAGCACTTTTAGATAAACAAGGCAATAATAGATGGCACTTTTTAGATGGTAATAAAGATTTAAATGCAAAAGAAAAGGCAGTAGAGCTGACTATTTATGTCGATGGTAAGTTTGTGATAGCGTAAGAAAAGTAGTGTAAATGTTTTGCCACTTGCTTGAGCAACTTAATATATAAATCTAAAGTAAATGCAAAAGTAAAAAGCATTGAATAATGTGTTGCCTATATTTATTGTGTTTAAACATGTCTGTGAAAGATTGTATTACTGTACTGTGTAAAAAAAGAATTGCAATGCTGAAAAAACATTTTCAGTGACAATGTTTGGATTTGAAATCAAAATAATGGATAAATGTTGTGCTTGTGGTAAACCGCCACGGATCAGTAGCAGACTCCTGTGTGAAATCTGCTTCTCCTCTCACAAGAGACACCTAAGAGAGAAATTTCCCCAATTTTCAAAAATGAAATTCAGACCCTGAATAAATGTCTAAAAATCCTGATTGGAGTATCACTATAAATAGTTATAAATGATTAATAGAAGGCTTTAAAAAGATCGGTATCGGTGATCGGTATTGGCAGATACTGCTTTCTGTGATCGGTGATCGGCCTCAAAAATCCTGATCGGAGCACCCCTAGTCGCGATAATTAAATAACCGTCTAATCGCGATTATTTGATCTAACCGTGGTTGATTATTGTGCTTTTTATACGGCACAAGGGGGTTTCATACACCAAAAGAAACAGAAGAGCACCAGTTTGCTTTTCATTCACTGTATAGCCTATATCATCTGAAGCCATTCCATATCTTAATGTGAGGGACAGAATTGTATTTACATTGTTAAATTTAAGTTTACAGAAATTGATGTTCCTTCTGCTGCAGCTGTCAGTTATTCTACGTTCAGCATTCAAACAGCACGTCACGTTCAGTTATGACAGTCAGCACGGTAAAACTCTCTCTCCATGATGATATCCCATTATAATTAATACTTGATGTGTAGATGAAGGTCTGGGGATTCACAAAAAATTACATCTTGCTGGAGTTCATTGCTCTCTCATTTCTCTTATCTTTGTTTGTACTGCGTGGAGTGCAGTGCACTGTGACTTAAGTTGCTTCAAGCACATCATTCTGCACCCAAGATGTGCATAAGCTCTGCGACTCCATGTAGCTTCAAGTGCACCATTCTGCACCCTGGATGTGCATAAGAGCTTTGTGCCGCTCTGTTTGAAGCATTTCACATTACAAAGTTTTGCACACAGAAAGATTATTAGAAACCTATCTTTTTCTTATTCTCTTATTATATCTTATTTTCACAAATGTATTTTGTAAGAATACAAATAGTTAACAGAATAAACGTTTAAATTGTATAATGTGTTAAAGTGTATGTTTACATTTTAATGTACATTTACATTTAATGTTTAAATTAGGGGTCGACCAATAAGTTTTTCTGTTTGGCCGATGCATTCGTGGCTGGACTTTTATTTTGATGGCGCTGAGAATGGCAGCGCCTGAACACACAGTGCTCACATGTAGAAAAAAAAATAGTGCTGGTGTTGGATCGGTATTGGCCGATTCTTAGAATTTGGAATACTCTTATATAATCTTACACTGCAAAATAATAACTAAAAAAAGATTAAAAGATAACATCATAATTATTTACTGAACCATTCAATTAATCACAATTATATAATGAAAGCCATAAAAAAAAACAGACAATTAATCGGCATAATCGACAAAGCCCCACATCATAATTATTTACTGAACCATTCAATTAATCACAATTATATAATGAAAGCCATAAAAAAACAGACAATTAATCGGCATAATCGACAAAGCCCCAAAACAGACAATTAATTGCAATAACCGTGACTATTTTTAGACAATTAATCGTCAGCCAAATTTCATAATCGTGACAGCCCTAGTTGGAGGTTGTCCTGCTCCACTTCACAGATGATGAGTGAAAAGAGAGTTTTATAATGACAAGACACTCATTTATACAACATATTATTCAACAGGAAGAATTGCTCGTTCTGCGAGTCATACGTCATTATTTCTACGTCATTGGACATGCGCAGTCCTCTAAGTTTCGGTTTTCAATCCAATCTAGTGTTTACATGCACTCTCAATCGTATAAGAAAAGGAGTAAATCACCCCTTTCAATCCGATCGAAATTTCATTCAGATCATGCTTAATCGGATCGAATAAGGTGTTTAGATGAAGGCTTTTCAGTCCGATTGAGCCGTCAATCCGATTACTAACGGATTATTTGGTTGCATGTAAACACAGCCATTGTAATATGCACACAGGCCCATGTCACATATGCCACTATTGGCTTATAACCTTTTCTGCCATTATGAGATGAAGGAGAGTTAAATATCAACTCTAAACTACTAGAACAGACTGGTGACGAGTGTTGCTTACACAAGTCTCTGAAGTGACCGTCATTACACTCATTTTTTGGGGCTGATAGAACTGGTGTGACAGCACCCCAGGGTGATCTTGGGTGTGTGCAGAGTTTGTTAAACTGCTGTTGTTGAATATGATTGTGTTATTATAGAATAGCTGTACCAGGCATGTGCGTCACTCTGTCACTCGTCCGTTTAATTATGCATCAACACTTCTCTCCGGGTAAAGCTTCACAGACACGACTGTTCATTCACTGCGTGTCACCTTGCTGTCGTACCACTCCCACATCTGGAGGATACTGTTTCTGAACTAATTAAGGTCAGGGTTTGTTTACTGCTAAACTAGGTGTGTTTGTTTGCTGCTTAACTAGCTGTATGGCTTGCAGTCTGGATTGATAACGTGTTTCTTGTTTTCTGTTTGACCATGGATGGTTGATCTTGGTGTGATATGGATTTATGTTCGCAAGATGATTTTTGGCAGTGCCACCTGTTTGCAAAGGGTAAGAAAAATTATTTGTATATTTCCCAGAACACTCAAGAAGAGGTGAGGCTGACATTCATAAAGTGCTTTAAACCACTGCTACAATGTGCATCAGTACAATTTGGATACAAAATATATTTTCATTGAGAAAGATTTAATGCATGTAATTTCATCTTGAAGCTAATTAGTTTGGTTCATGACTTAGTACCCTTTATAGAGTGCAACAGTCAGGTTCTGGAAGTAAAAATGCCATTCATTTTCTCCATAGGAGAATTAATTTTGAACGATAACTTATAAACCTTTGAAGACAGACCTACTTTGAGGTGGTTGTTAATCGATGGTATATGCTTTTGTTGAAGCAGTCATCCCTTATTATTTCTACTTATTTTATAAATGTATATATAAATGTGTAAACATAGATCCATATTTTGAAATCAACTTAAATATTTGAAAAACAACTTTAAATCAATAGTTTTATATGTCGCCATCGTTTTTCATTTGAATATTTAATTCGTGATTCTTCAGGAGATTGTAGTTCTTTCCCTCATTAAAGGGATAGTTCACCCAAAAATGAAAATTAGCCCATGATTTACTCACCCTCAGGGCATCCTAGGCATATCTGACATTCCTCTTTCAGACGAACACAATCGCAGTTATATTTAAAATTGTCCTGGCTCTTCCAAGCTGTATAATGGCAGTGAATGGTGCCCCTGTTTTTTAAGGCCAAAAAAGTGCATCCATCCATCATAAAACTACTCCACACGGCTCCGGAGTGTTAATAAAGGCCTTCTGAAGCGAAACAATGCGTTAGTGTAAGAAAAATATAGATTTTTAAAAATGTATAAACTAATCTCCAGCGACGGAAGCTGGAGATTAGTTGATACATTTTTAAAAATCAAGCCTAGGGTGCCCTGAGGGTGAGTAAATCATGGGCTAATTTTCATTTTTGGGTGAACTATCCCTTTAAAGCTAAATACACTTTTTGTTGCTTATTTTGTAATTTTGTTCCTTTTTGAACAATTTTCAAATACTTTTTTGCTTCAAATCAAAGTTTTTAATGTTGCAATTCACTTTGTAGCTGGACAGTTTGATTCTTGAGCCATATCGCTTTAACAAAGACTTTTTAAAAATCCCTATGGG
Source organism: Sinocyclocheilus grahami (assembly GCF_001515645.1). Lineage (NCBI taxonomy): Eukaryota > Metazoa > Chordata > Actinopteri > Cypriniformes > Cyprinidae > Sinocyclocheilus > Sinocyclocheilus grahami. The sequence goes on from NW_015505843.1 coordinate 424,937, forward strand.
AAAAATACTTCCAGAACCAAGGATGCTGAAAAAGTGCCTGGACACTGTTCCACGCTATTGAGAAATTTATTGGAATCCAAATGAAGAATGAAACGAAGGCTGATGAAGAACTGGACAGTAACTGTTGAAGTTATTATGGCGAGCTGTGGTAGTGCAGTAAGAGGGTTCATGTGTGCTGAAGTAAGCTGAATAAAGAGGATTACAGCTGGCTGTTATTCTCTCTTTCTTAGGCCCATCTTAAGCCTGAGCTCCACCAACAGACTCCACACATCTCAATTCAACACACCTGAAGCTTTGTCTTTGTTTTATAAAGGTTCATTTTAGACTTTGTAATGATTTTATGCAACGTTCACCACGTTTGTTTGTCCATGGCAGTTTACAAAATTAGTGGGGCAAATTTGATCAAGAAAATAAAAAAAGTTATTTACTTCTGTAGCGCTGTCATCTAGGCCTGTCGCAATAATCAATATATTGACTTATCGCACAATATATGTACATGACCTCAATAATTTTTGGTGACGCAATATATCACCCATTATATTTACTTAATGTCACTATGTTTTGTACATTCCACTTGCGCCTGTGTCTTTTGCAGCTTCTCGTACATAGCGTGGTGTAGTCATGAGGTGCTAGTTCAAATTTTAAAAAATGCTTCTACAAAAAAAAGTTTCATCTGCAGATATGGCCTTGTTTAGGGATCTGTGCCTTTGTGCATACGGTCATCTGACTGCCAAGTAGTGATTGTGTGTTTCAGCAATAGTGTGCACTAGGGCTGCACGATAAATCGCATGCGATATTAACGCGCATATTATCAGTAAAGCCGGTTCTGTAATCAGCGGTAAATCTCCATCACCTGCGTGCTTTCACATTGAGCAGCATTAACTACACAGAGCCGTTGTTCAATCAACCACGTTTATATTCGCGCGATTTTTTTGCGCAGCTCGTCAGTGAACAATGGCTTTGTGTAGTTAATGCTGCTTAATGTGAAAGCACACAGGTGATGGAGATTTACCGCTGATTACAGAACCGGCTTTACTCATAAGATGCACGTTAAATATCGCATGCGATTTATCGTGCAGCCCTATTGTCTACCCATGCTCCAGCATCGAAACAATGGCGGACTGTTGACAGCTCAATCAGGGCAGGTCTAATGTAAAACACCACTGTCAGTCAACAATTGTGGGAGGGGCCTTAGCTTCTTGTCTGTGTGATGTCACACAGACCAAGGCCGCTCCCATGGTAGTTGATTGACACTGGTGCTTTACCTTAGAGAGTCCACCTGACTGCTGCCACCCTCTGCTTCCTGGCTTTTGAAACAGAGGGCTGGTGGAGGCGGGGCTTAGCTAGACCCCACCCCTGTGCTGACCCTCTGAGTGAGACTGGCGCCTCCTGATGGACCAGGGTGGTAGCGAGCAGCCTGGAGCAGAGGAGCCAGACTCTGGGGGTCGAGCAGAGTGGGAGGAAAGCAGGAGGGTGTCCGAGCCTGATCATGGCCTGTCCAAAATTACCCACAATGCCTTGGAGAACATGGGCGTGCTGGGCCACGGCCTGAAGCACTTCTTCCAACCTCAGCGAAGACGCTCGTCCGTCTCGCCGCACGACTACGCCTCTTCCTCCACAGGCCCCATCCCTGAGCCCCCAGAAGCGGGGCCAGAGTTGGGGGAAGTGCCTGCCGTGATGGTTGCTTCCCCTAACTCTGAACCCCACGCTTCCGCCCCCCCTGCAGCTCTGAGCCGTGTGCTGCAGCAAATTCGAGGCCCCCCCATGATGAAGAGAGGGACCAGCCTGCAGAGCCGCCGCAGCAAGTCAGGGGGGGGAGGGGAGGCCCCCCAGAAAGGCAGCCCCCAGATCCACAGGCGCAGTACCCAGGAGACCTTGCTACAGGCGGGACGGCCACGCTCCTCCTCCACCACTGATACACCCAGCAGCCCAGCTTTTTCGGACATGTTGTTGACCTCTGGGTACCACTCCACTGAGGAGGCTGATCGGGTAAGTGCCACATGAATGGCACAGGTTTGTCAAGGTGATTTCTTCAACGATTACTCTCTGGTGGTTGTTGTTGGTAGCCAAGCTACCATTTCCCAAGGTTTCATGGACAGACAAGTTTTAAACTAATATTTAGTGATGTTGGGCAGTAAAAAAAAAAAAAGATTCCCCCCCCCCTCTATTTTTTTAAATATTAAACATAAAATAAAACTTAACTTCTATCAATTTGTGAAAAATATATAATGCTATTAAATCATTTTAAATAATATTAAACAACATAAAAAATCATACATTTTAAATGAGGAATTTTACAATTACAAATGTAAATATAAAAATAATAATAAAATTTTTTAAAGGTCTCTACAATCTTTACAGTCTACAGGCTTTTAGTGATTTTGGGAAATGCAGTCCTGAACTACTGGCCCGACTGAGCATACAGAAAAAAAAAAACCTTGATGTTGAGCAAAATATTCCAGCATGCCTTGTACAGACTAGTAATCATTTTTCCAAGGGAAATGTGATCAGTGTTCAATAGGAGGTAATAGTAGGTTGTTTGAAAGGGATGGGAAGGTAGATTTGAATTTAACAGCAATCTGGGCAGATGGAAATCTGTCTGAAAGAAACCTCCAGGATGGATGGACAAGTTGACCGCATTCACAGGTCAGGTAGCTTGTGTAGGAGGTCACTATGTTCTTAAGCCCTGCTATATTTAGCCAAGTCTTTGGATGCACTTCTGTTGGCAGCATTGAGCATAATGTCGAAATCATTGCCTTTGTGCTTTTTTTCCAACCAGGATGTGAGATCGGGGTAGCTGTTTGCTTTCATTTGTCCTCAAGGATACAGTCAAGGTTAAGTTTGCTCTTGCATGACAGGTGCAGCAACATTATTTAGAACTGCAGTTCAGATAGTTGCAAAACCATTTACACTTCTGCTTAGCCTTTCTCCATTACTAGATGTTTTTCCTGCTGCTCACTCAAAATAGCATTCAAAATTAATTTACAAGAAGAAATTTTGACCAGGACTACTGTATTAAGTCTCTCCAGGGTAATTATGCTTACAGTTCATAGCACTATGCTTTTAAGCATGCATTTTTCAACAGCTAAGCATTTCTACCAGATACACTAAATGGTCTGGGTGACTGCCAAAGTGATTCGACTCACCTGTTGTTGGAGAACTTAGCAGCACCATTCAGAACGTTCCTCTCTCAGGGGAGTGTCCAGACATAAGCTCTGTCTGAGTCTTGTCATTTATTTCAGACCACTGTTTCAGCCTGGCTAGCTCAGTAAATGGAGTTTACGTTGATTTACTGGGTATGGTGTGCTGTTTTTTTGTGTGTAAGTTGAAAAGTACTGCAGTTTTTCCATCTGTTAGCCCATATCTGTGATTACAGTTTAGTTTTTACAGCTTAGTTTTGTTGTCAGTGAAACTTGAGGTCAATGTATTTTGTCACAGAGTTAGCTCAGCTCTGTAAGAGGCTTTAACGCCTTTGTTAATCAGACAGAACTGTGATTCTCAGTTAAACGGGGAGAAAATCCTCTCTTAACCAGTTAGATATGAAAAAGGCATCAAAAGTGAGCTGTAATGTCTCTACAGGCATCTTCTGGGTCTTATTAAATGGGCAGTTGGCCATGTGATCAGTTCACCTAGTTTTCCTGTGCGTGACTGTCCACATTGCTGGGAATTCTACCTATGTGTCTTATATCAAGTTGCAATAGGGGAACTTATTGGCAGTAAACACCTGATCTTATTGGCAATAATAATTATTTTTTTTCATGATCGAATGGTGCTGGTGGGGTTTTAGCCAGTTTATAATGACTTTAATGGATGCTTAGATCATCCGTAGCTGTTTATCTGCGATCAGTGAAGGCCATATCACTGATAATCTGGTTTCGACTTGTCTGTCAATGGGTGGAGGGACAGAGTTCATTTCATTGCAGGGTTGTACTAAAGATTTAACATTACCAAATCTTACTTATACACACAGTATGTTAATCATACTAAAAAAAGAGAGAAAAACATTTTCCTTAATGTTGGTTCCCTTGTCATCATCTTCAATCAGTGAAACTTGAGGTCAATGTATTTTGTCACAGAGTTAGCTCAGCTCTGTAAGAGGCTTTAACGCCTTTGTTAATCAGACAGAACTGTGATTCTCAGTTAAACGGGGAGAAAATCCTCTCTTAACCAGTTAGATATGAAAAAGGCATCAAAAGTGAGCTGTAATGTCTCTACAGGCATCTTCTGGGTCTTATTAAATGGGCAGTTGGCCATGTGATCAGTTCACCTAGTTTTCCTGTGCGTGACTGTCCACATTGCTGGGAATTCTACCTATGTGTCTTATATCAAGTTGCAATAGGGGAACTTGTTGGCAGTAATAATTATTTTTTTTCATGATCGAATGGTGCTGGTGGGGTTTTAGCCAGTTTATAATGACTTTAATGGATGCTTAGATCATCCGTAGCTGTTTATCTGCGATCAGTGAAGGCCATATCACTGATAATCTGGTTTCGACTTGTCTGTCAATGGGTGGAGGGACAGAGTTCATTTCATTGCAGGGTTGTACTAAAGATTTAACATTACCAAATCTTACTTATACACACAGTATGTTAATCATACTAAAAAAAGAGAGAAAAACATTTTCCTTAATGTTGGTTCCCTTGTCATCATCTTCAATTGAAGTGGTGCAGTGTGCCTTTTTTTAAAAAAATTTTTATCAATGAATGTCATGCGTTATCTCAGAACTTTGAGGGCTATGTCATAGTACAGAGGTCCAAACCGTCAACGTCACCTGAAATCGGTGTAGTCACTCACTTAGTTCAAACGTGGCAGGTCTTTCAAGATGGACTGCACTGAAAGTGAACCACCATTAATGGTAATTTATTTCTATTCTTTCTATTGTTGTAGGAAAATAGAGTGCAAAATCTATTCTTTTTCTTATGTTTAAGAAAACATTTTATTGTATTACCTCTCTAGGACTGGGTCACCATCCCAGTTCAATACATTGCAGTGCACAACAATATCTTATTTGAATTGAATGAAACTTTTTGCCACTTTTGTCCACTACCAGAAATGCGCTTATTTTGATTATCTTCTTCTTTATTTGGTGAACCATAGTAAATGATTAGGGATGGACCAATGTTAAAATTCTGACTGATAATTATATTCATGTTTTGGTCAGTAACCAAAAAAAAGTTTTGTTTGTATTAGAAAGCGTTAAAAAACGAATCAGTCATTTTAAATGCTACTAGTCAAATTAAGCATCAAGTCATTATAAGGTACACTATTAAAAAAAAATCATGATTTTTTTTTAAGGTTATATTTAATAGTATTAAAATACTTTAAAATATTACCCTTGCACTCATTTTGTTAAAATTCTGACTGATAATTATATTCATGTTTTGGTCAGTAACCAAAAAAAAAGGGGGTTGATTAAAATTCTGTTTTGTTTGTATTAGAAAGCGTTAAAAAACGAATCAGTCATTTTAAATGCTACTAGTCAAATTAAGCATCAAGTCATTATAAGGTACACTATTAAAAAAAAATCATGATTTTTTTTAAGGTTATATTTAATAGTATTCAAATATTTGTGCTTTAAAATATTACCCTTGCACTCATTTTCATTTTAAAGGGGTCATATGATGCGATTTCAATTTTTCCTTTCTCTTTGAAGTGTTACAAGCTCTTCTACAAGAAGATCTGTAAAGTTGCAAAGACTAAATTCTCAAATCCAAAGAGATATTCTTTATAAAAGCTAAGAGTCAACCACGCCTACCTAAAACGGCTCATTCTAACACGCCCCCACATGTCTACGTCACGATGTGGGAAGATTTGCATAACGCCGCCCAAATGATCACGCAAAAAAAGAACTTTTATTCTTGCTGTAATATTGTTGCCGCCGCCGTGGAGACGCTGTGTGTTTCGTTATGAAAGCGAAACTACTTTGTTTGGCCTTTCAAAAGAGGATGATATCTGCTTTGTCATGCCTAGAGCTGATTCGTGCTGGTCGCTGAGAAAATACATCAACTTCGCGCAGTGGATCGCCGGATCGGCTTTCACCGTGGACAAAGCGGAGTCCAGCCCAGGTCGTCATATGTGGTTGCCGCAAGCCCGCCGGCCGCTCCTTTGTCAAATCCGCCGGCCTCCGCTCACTCAGCCCCACCGGCTGTTCCTCACTCTAGCCGCCGGCCGCCGCTCACTCAAGCCCGCCGTGTGTGATGCTGTGTTTTGTTGTGAAAGCGAAACTACTTTGTTTGGCCTTCCAAAAGAGGACACGACTAGAAATCAGTGGTTAAGTTGTATTTACAACACTGTTCCAGAACACTTCAACTAGGGCTGCACGATATATCGCATGCGATTTATCGTGTAGCCCTAACTTCAACCCAAATATTCAGATGTGTGCAGCACATTTTATGAAGGACTGTTTCATGATCCTGGTAGAGTAGACTACAATGCCGGCTGTTCTGACTCACAGACTGTAAGTAAATTTTTTTATATTTAAAGAATTTGCCACTGACGATTCAAACTCGAGTTTTGAG
>NW_015505843.1:431482-458750 GCF_001515645.1 Sinocyclocheilus grahami
ATTTTAATGAGAAACAACGAGAAACAGGTGAATAAAGACTGACAGTCGATGTTTAATGTTTAGAAATTATTATAAAGCATTTTTGCTGGTTTATGTGGGCCGTCCCAAGCATGGTTGCAATGTGTTCATTGTCAAACTCCAAAATCAGATTAATTTTAATTCTTAAAAAATGCCATTATTTTATTTGAACAAAAAAACTAATGAACATGTATCTATATATATTAACAAAATATTTTAGTTTGTGTTGTATATATTTTTCATTCGATCAGATAAGATTTTAAGCTGTCATATGGTCAAGTTACAATGTGCCCCTCAGATGTTACAATGTGTTCCACCTACGGGGCATGTTGTCACATTTCACTTCCATTAATCGCATGGTGTCACTATCTCGAGAACGTGCCGGCGGATCTGCACCAAATTCAGGGGGATCCCTTCAGCTTGAGGAGCCCTCTTGAACACCACCCTCTGCGCGTCGGTAGCCCCCCGGGATCGTTTGATCGGTCGGCGCCGGACCTTGAATTTAACCAACCGTAACTCCCGAACCCTGGGGGCTATCCACGCGGGGGTGGTCTCATTCAAAAGAGGGCCTCGAGACGTACACTCGATTCGCGTTCGAGAGGGTTCCTTGAGCTGAAGAGATCCCCCGAATTTGGTGCGAATTCGCTGCGCTGTTACGGAGATATGGCTGTTCAAAGTTTCAATGGTTTTCCATTGACTTGAGCTTTAAAGCGTTTCATCCAGGTCGCCAGTAGCAAACCATGGAGCACGCTCTGCTGGACAAACTAAGTAATTACACCATTTCAAGCATTTTATCTGCATTATATGTTCTGTAAAAAAAAATTCATATCGGCGGCATATTCGCCGATACCGATATATCGGCGACAGGCTCATATCGGCAAAACGATATATCGGTCGGGCTCTAGATTTTAAATGATGGAGCCACAAGAATCTCTTCCCAAACATAAGGAGCTTCCTTACTGCCTACTGCATACTAAAGGCTGGAATGCACTACACAACTTTTGCCCAAATTTTATACCCACGCAGTCTGGACAAGTCAATGCGACATAAAATTGAATAGTGTATGATGGACACAGACTCCAGTTTTTTTAGCTTCGTACTCTTGATTCCATCCAGATTAAATCAAACATGTTTAATATTTTGAGCTGATTTCAGAACACATATTGTTTTTATTTGTCATAAGTCTCCTAGAAACAAGGCACATTTTCTGTGCGAGTTTGTTGTATTTGGAATGATTTTAAAAAGTCTGGTAGTGTGTGATCCTCAGTGGTTTAGTGTATCATGCCCAGTTTTCCTCTGTAAACATTTACAAAGTCTGCAAGTGTATGCTGCCTAGTGTTTTAAAATCTGTTCAGATTTTAAAATCTGTGTAGTGTTTTCCAGCCTTAAGGCAGTATCCTATCGTAAATAGAGCATCATTAGTGACCGATTTTTAAATGCTTTACACAGCAACTACACAAGCTAGGGCTACCAGATATATCGCAATTGTACAAATGTAGAAATTACAACATGCAGATTGCAAAGGCTTGCCATAACTGAATGAGTTTAATAGTTCAATAAGTCACAAAAGTTCACTGCAGATAGCAGAGATTGGGCATGTTACTGGTAGTTGGGCATGTGTGTGTGTCCTCCGATGGCATATGCAGGGTGATCAACATGCCATCTTGATGATCTCAAAGTAAAAAACAATGTAAAACATGTATGTTGCTTCATTTTCATTTTTAAAAATAATTTTTCACGAGTTGTCACATTTTTCTTCAATATCATGCAGCCCTAGTAAAAGCCACACAAATCTTCACTTAAAAACACTCTGTTAGCTACATACTGTAGGGTGAGCAGTTTGGAAAAAGGATGGAATTTTTATTGATACTTTTTAATATTGAATGACTATTAATGGTCCACCATCTTCAATTAACTTTTTTTCTCTGAGCTTGTCACAGCACATTCTTGTATTGCCTTCTATGAGAAGAATTCAATGTTGCCTTTTGTAATGTTGCTGCCTACATTTCAGAACAGCCTATGTTTTGGAAGCATGCCTATGATGCCTTAAAATGGTGCCTGGGTAAGCGGCTTACTAGCTTTTGGAACAGTGCTTTAGTATCACTGTTACCCTGTTAGTGATTTTTTAAGGCATGTTTGACCAGACTTAAGTCGTAAAATACAAGCAAATTTCAGATTGGTATTCTGAATATTCTCAACTTATTCAAAACTTTTAACCTTTTTTTGCAACTTCAAATGACAGTGATTTTCATATCATCCACCCACAAAACCCATCCCAATCAGAAGCTCACAACTCGGTGTCACTGATAAATGTAATTGACTAAATAATTTTTCTCTTTCAGGTAACTGGTGGACTCTCAAGTATCTCTCAGGCAACTCACTCTGCCGCAGGAGCAGTTGTGTCCAAACCTCGTGAGTTTGCCTCTCTCATCCGCAACAGGTTTGGAAGTGCAGACAACATCTCTGCCCTAAAAGACTCTCTGGATGAACAACAAGAGGACGAGCCTGTAACAAGTACAGGGACAGCAGGCACTAGGACCCTAGGACCTGGGCAACTACAGTCCAGCCCAAAGTACGGCAGTGAGGACGACTGCTCCAGCGCTACGTCAGGGTCAGCAGGAGCAAATAGCGCCACGGGGGCTCCTGGAGGCCCTCCGAGCTCAAAGGGTAATACACTGGAGCATGGCCAGAGCTCTGGCTTTGATGCACTGCTGCACGAGATCCAGGAACTGAAGGACAACCAGAGTCGACTAGAAGAATCCTTTGAAAACCTTAAGAGCCACTATCAGAGAGACTACACAGAAATCATGCAGGCCCTGCAAGAGGAGAGATACAGGTACATGTTACTATAGAAACTGATTCTGCTGGCACTGCTATGTGGTCTGTGTAGGTTTGTGTAGAGATTGAAGGTTTCACAGTCAAAACGGCATGCATGTTGAGAAAGCGCTGGAGAGGATGATGATGTTCTAGTTGTCTAGTCTTTTAGGCCCCTTTCTCCCATTTTGTATTTTGTTGTATTATCTCATTTTTTACGTGCATGTGTTAGGTGTGAACGTCTAGAGGAGCAGTTGAATGATTTAACAGAGCTGCATCAAAATGAGATTATCAACTTGAAGCAGGAGCTGGCCAGCATGGAGGAGAAAATTGCTTACCAGTCTTATGAACGAGCCAGAGACATACAGGTACTCATGTCCAACATTAGTATTATTTTGTTTTTATTTATAGTAGTATAGTATTTATTAATCATTTGAATTAGCTTTTATTTATATATTTTCAGTTTTCATTTTAATTTTAGTTCTAGTGGTTTTGTTAAGCACATTTATAATTTTCGAATTTTATTATGTCATTTTTATTTGTTTAATTTAGATCACATTATCTATACCCACTGGCAATTATTTATTATGCTAGAGTCCATTATCTCTGAAGCATATTTTAGTGGACTGTGATGTCTTGAACTCCTCTAGGACTCTTTACTTTTTATTTAATTCACAGATTTTTACTGATGAATGAAAAAAATAATTCTTAAAGTCTTATGAAAATGGATTATTCAAAGATATTTTTACGATTGTTTTTAAACCAGTCTTAGCTTGGGTATGGACTTGGGTATGAAACAGGATAATGTTAATGCCAAGATTTCTGATGGGAAAGAACATTAGCTGTTATCATTAAGCTATTTTGTATCGATCTGACGGACAACATTTAGTCTTCTAATTTAGTTTTCATAATGAAATCCAAGAGCAACTCACTCACAGTCCTCTTTGAGGGCTTATTCTTAATGATATGATGCTGCTAAAATGTACATGTTCTGCTCTATTACACTTTACTAGCATTTAAGTCTTACAATAACTGGAATGGAAATTGTGTATCAGCTGCATTCACTTCATGTTATCTATCTCTTAAAGGGATAGTTCAGCTGTCAGTGGCAGCTGTTACCCTCTGCTTATTGATTATGGTCTAATGAATAAATGTATAAATATATCCACACAAAACAAATAACCCCCAATGCATCTGAAAGAAAAATGTAGGTTTTCTAGGGCTAATCAGCGCAAATAATTATTTAACAAATATAATAAAATAAAATATTATGTTATAAAATATTTATTCCGAGCTTAATGATTCTTAACTGCAGATTTTACAGGAATAGTGTTAAAAATATTGGTAATTCTCATATCATGCTCATAGTTTTGATTAGAATACATCACACATTTCAAATCTTTCATCGCCACGGAAGCTCAAATCAGATCCGAAACCTTTGCGTATGGTACACTTATGATCATAACTCAATGCTGCTCCCGTACTAGTCTCCATTTGAAATAAATGATTTTAGGGGCCTCATTTATAAAATGTGCGTACGCACACATCTGATCTTAGAGTGTGCGTACGCTAAAATCCACGGCAACGTTCATATTTATAAAAACGGTCTTTGATGTGGAAAAGTACTTGCCGCCACGTCAGGGTCTGAGCAGGCGTACACACTTTTTCTTGTGGCAAAGTTGGAGTACTGCAGCTATTTGAACATCTAAGCTGCAATAATAATAAAAGCGGTATACGTGCACCGAATTCATCATAAACAACAAAGATGCAGTGTAAGAGATTAATTGTGCAGTGTAGTCAGATTTTTTATTAACTGGAGTTTTTGCGAGATTAAACTGACCATTTTAGTAGCCTAAAAATGTTGAGATTCCTTTATTAGCTTTCTGTACAGTTTTTCCCATGTTTTTTTTTATATTATTATTTTATTTTACAAGAGAACTTGCAAAGTCTTGATTTACTACTAATGCGTAAAATGGAAGAAAAAAAATGCATAAACGCATCTCCGACTGTTTTGTCTGTGTAGCCTATAAGAATAGGCCTATGTCGTGCAATAACGGTTTTAGTATTCTATTCAATAACATTGTTAACTGTTTTTATTTATAACATCTGCTGCTTTGCTTCTGTGAAAATGAATAGAGACCTCAGCCTTAAACTTTATTTTTGTCGTTTACATCAGTTATATTTGTATAAAATGCACTATATATTTTTGTGTCAGTACATTAATTGCACATTTGAGCAGCATTAGTAAACTGTAAATATAAAGAAATGCCCAATCACATGCAGGTTTTTTTCAGACCAGAGACCATAATCGTGTAATAATTTATTTTATTATGATATGAACAGTCCAATTTTTCTTTCAATAATGATTTTTTAAGTTTTGCAAGAATTTCATGATACTAAACTTTTTATTAGTTGTCATAGCAAGTGATTTTAAAAGTAAGATGGCTCACGTTTTATAAGATGACTGAACATTTTACTTGAATTCGTAGTTTATTCTTACTTTTGGAAACCTAATTGTTTTATAATTACTATAATTATTATTATTATTTCTGTTGTTTCTAGAAGTGGTTGGTTATAGTCAATAGAAAAAATATAACCACACACACATTGTTTGTCCACAGAATAATTACAGATTATTAAATAAAAAGCGTCCCCGCACGAACCTCTATCTCCGCCAGCAGGACCTCAATTTTTTTTTTTTTCTTTGCTCGTCATTCTCAAGCATAGAAATTCGGATATTGGCGTGTGCTCTTTTATATGGTAATGATATTAATTAGGGGGCGTTTACAAGGTGGAGATCTGACACCAGTGAGCTGTGTACAATTTCAAGATCATTTGCGATTTATAAATATCTAGAAGAGATACGTGTTTTTGTGTGCACGTTCGTTTTTTCTGAATCGCACTTACGCACTTTTGAGAAATGATCTTAGAACAAATTTAGGACGGTTTATACGCAACATTTTATAAATGAGGCCCCTGGTGTGGTGTTGGTCAGAGATTGTGACAAGGCAGCTTTACTCATAACACCTTTCTCATTCCCTTCCTGTAGGAGGCGCTGGAGGCCTGTCAAACGCGCATCTCAAAGATGGAGCTTCAACAGCAGCAGCAACAAGTGGTTCAATTGGAAGGTTTGGAAAACGCCACAGCACGCACTTTACTTGGCAAACTCATCAACGTGCTGCTGGCTGTCATGGCGGTACTCCTAGTGTTTGTCTCAACGGTCGCAAACTGTGTAGTTCCGCTGATGAAAACACGTAGCCGTACGCTTTCCACATTGCTCCTTGTCATATTCTTGGCTTTTCTGTGGCGGAATTGGGAAGCCATGTCGCAGTACCTGGACCGGTTTCTGCTGCACCCCAGATGACCTGCAGGGGCATTGCGGTTGTCATTTCATGAAAGGACTGGAGGGTGGGAACTTTGATTCAAAGATGGAGACTAACACTGCCTCAGTTGCACTTAGTATGAAGGGACGCGACAAAAGAGTGGAGGACACGGACAAATCCTACAACTTCTTTTTCTTGTTTCTTTAACAGAAGGAGTGAATTTGTTTACATTTTGATCCTTTTCTGTCGACATAAATTGTATTGCTGAGTTTCCTTTTATTTGTTGTTGGAAATGATGCAAGTCGTGTTGTTCATTGTTCTCGTAATTATTGTTAGGATATACATTTATGCAATTTCCTGAGTATTGCATTGCATTGAATTGACTGGAGTGGTTTTAACATGCACTGGATGGAGATGTTTCTCCTCGTTTTTAATACCATATTAACTCCTAACTTCAAGCTGTTTCTTTCATTTCTCTGTCTCTTCTACTGTTGTCTTGCTCTTCTTCTTGCGTGTGTCTCTTAACTCAATTCATTTCCTGTGCTCATCGCTTCACTCTTCCCACTCGAAACCATTTGCTGCTGTTTGGACTTCACTGCAGTTGTTACTGAATGAAGGAAAAGATGGATTCGTTGAAGAGGAGGCATCTGGAGTTTGATCAAATGGGCCGAGGAACCGGAACACTCTGGACCCGAGTCGGCCCCTCTTTGTCTCCAGCCCCATGCCCTCAAAGAGGCACAGTCCCCTGGTATATCCTCCTGAGAACCAGAAAAAAAGCTTTGTGAATTTAGTATTTTTTTCATGTCATTACATTGTTTAGAGCATAAGCAAAAAATGGAAAAATAACATTTTTGAAAAATTATATTTTATTCATATGTTATGTCCTCTGTAGAGGACACCAGGACTAAAAAAAATGGCATGAATGGACATGGAAAGGCAAAAACAATGGGATTTTTTAAAAAGTCACCATTTAATTTTTAGCTTTCAGGATTGTTTTATACCAAACTTTGTATAAGAATGATTCTCAACTATGTTATAAAAGATATATCAAAATGATTTCATATACCATTTTACTTTATGCAACGTGTGTAAAATTTCCATAAACTGGTTTTCCCATTAAACACCGTGTTATCTATACACTGTACCCAATTTGCATATTAATGTGCTGTTGGGACAGCATGTTGAAAAAAAAGAAGTGTAATAATGGGAGTAATTGGCCAGAATTTCATATCTGATATTTCATACGAATATTGATGTATAATTTATTTTTCTATTCATTTGTTGTATCTCCCAAAATGCATAATAAACATGCTTTTAGTCCTGGTGTCCTCTACAGTGGACATGTATGAAATCAATATCCTGTTTCATAACAGGAAGTCATATTTTGGTTTGAAACCCCATAACATTTTCCTGAGATGTTAATTTATGACAAACAATTTTAAAATTAATCAATTTAATTGATAATTACAAAATATTATATTTCCATAAGGATGTACAATTTTATCACTAAATTAATGTTAGCCATTTTTAAAGACCAAGCAGAGGGAGTGGCCTTGGAGAAACTCCCAATCATTTGGTATCTCTAAAAAAGCCCTGAATGTGCTCTGTACAGGACATCCAGACTTAAAACTGTGACATGTGGGGTCTCAAGAGAAATTCACTAAAATATAATGTCCACTACAGAGGCAAAAACTCCATAGCTGGGTCTCAGGAGGATATGAACAGAACAAACATACTTGAAGAGCTAGAAATGCTCAAAGACTCTCAGTGCTTCCGTACTGTTTCTTATAGCGACAATGAAATAGTCCTTTTTAGTTTTTTTTTAAATGAAATGAATAAACAAGCTGTTTTAAAAATGCAAAGTTGCGTGATTGAATATTTCTGCTTCGAAACTGTTCAAATGCACCAAGAGTGCAGCAATTTTGTGTCTTCACTTAGCAGATCACAGTTTTCTCATGCATCTCCCATCATCAGCCTCTTTTGGTTTTAGGAATGTTTATTTAGTAAAGTTCCCTTTTTGATATAGCGCTATAAATATATGTAAAATCACAGGTTTTGGCATAAGCAAGCTTTTTAATTGAAGCTGAAATGTGTATTTAGTCAGGCAGAAAGGTAAGATGTTCAGTTCTTTTACAGTATGCAGGGGTTTTGATATACTTCTTCATATTAACATTTTCATGTGGCATTAAAGTAGCATCTTTATCCTAATTGAAAAGTAATTTGTAAAAAATGTTTGGAATAAGCAATATCATCTAGTTTATCTTTTTATAAATTATTTTATCTTGGGACAGATGGTTTTTTTTTAATCTACAGGATGTATCATAGTTGTACAGTATGCTTTGTTTTTATTCATCTATGCAGTCATTTAAATCAGGGCAATTTTGTTGTAAAACTATACTGTGCAGATAAATATATTGCAGTATGTATTTGCTGGTAGGTTACAAAAACAATACACAAGTTTCATTCTTGCTTAGTCAAGCCTGATTTTGCGGTTATGTGGTTTGGCACATTCAGACTGTTCAGCAATTTTTTGTTGATTTTTGGAACAATATAATTTTGGTCCCTTGCTGATTTAGTAATGTATTGATTTTTATAGTTGTATAACAGTGAAAGTGCGACCAAGTTTACAGTCCTGATATTAAAACAAAGGTACGTTAAACCTTGTGCATGTAACCACAAGGCAAATGACA
Organism: Sinocyclocheilus grahami; assembly: GCF_001515645.1. Classification (NCBI taxonomy): domain Eukaryota; kingdom Metazoa; phylum Chordata; class Actinopteri; order Cypriniformes; family Cyprinidae; genus Sinocyclocheilus; species Sinocyclocheilus grahami. The sequence goes on from NW_015505843.1 coordinate 440,328, forward strand.
AAGATTACACAATATTTTTACTCATCCGGGTCATAACAAAATGTTGGATAAATTCATTTACGGCTGGGTTTCTTTTCTTTCAAGATGTTTTGTCACTTTATCAGCTGATGGGAAAATACCTGACATAACACCATGCAAGGTCATGCAGATGTGGGAGTTGCTTTAGTGATGACACATTTGAGTATGATGTTAAAACAGTCTCATGGATGTACTGAACAGTCATCCATATAGAATATCAACCAAAACTTGAAAATGAAATCTTAGACTACGTCCTTTAATGAGCATCTATTTTCATTTGTACTCACATGGTTTGAAATAAGACTTGTTTGTATGCCGCATGACAGAGAAATCATACTTGGTGACTCGGAGATACATTTAGCTCATTTTTTATGTAGAAAACACGAGACTAGAAACTGGCACACAAGGTTTTTTAGGTGCAACATGTGATAAAAATGGCAACAGCAAACAGTATAAAAAAAACACACACTAATACTTTCAAATATGTAAAATAATTATCCACATTACAGTCTATTAATTCAAGATGTGGATGCCAAAAGCATACTCTATGTGCTCACAAACATTTCAAACCCATTCATGGTTTCATGCATTCTGCACTCATTTGCCAAACACGCTTCCTGATGGAGGCTTGGGTTTCTCAAGCACTGTCTCGCTTCCAGATCGTACTCCACTGAAAACAGATGGCGCCACCTTCCCCATGCGCTCTACACAACAGACAAAACACAACAGATTGTTTTCAGGGTTTCTGCACAACTCAAAAAGTCTTAATTCACCCCTCCACAAATTAGGGCCTTAAACGGTATACCTAAATCAAGAACAAATATCTGTTAGTGGGGTATGAAAACTTTGAATTAACTGCATGTTTCTGAACCAAATGGCATATATTTGCTCTTGTTTGAATCACAAACTCACTTCATTTTGATCAGTTTCTCAGAAAACAGTTTCTTGTGTTATTTTGCTTTTCAGTGTATCTTTGCCTTGAGAATCTTTAGACATTTTGCACTGGAAAGATCCTGAGTAGAAGCATCACTTCTTGCAGAGTAATCAGAAGGTACAGGAAAAGTTATTTCAGTATTCTATTTTATTTATGGAGATCTGTTAGAAATAGTATTTTCAAACTTTCAAGTGCTGCTAATACAATTCATTATCAGCTAATATTATCTGCTCCTTAGTTACATTTACAGAACACATTGATCTATTATATTCCCTTTTATTGCTTACATTTTCTTTACTTGGTCTTAAAAAGGTCTTTAAAAGTTTGAAATTTACAAAAAACAAACTACAGAAACCTAGATAATTCATTACATACAATACAATTATATAGTATACAAAAACTGAACGTTATTATTATTATTATTATTATATTCTACAATAATACAATGCAATTTTACAACGATATACCATAGCAACTTTCTGAAATCTTGACATGGAAAAATTGTAAAAGATAAAAAAAGATAATTTTTATACATTATTTTTTTAAAAGACAGTCTCTGTTCTAATCTAAACTATAATAGCTAATCTGTCTCTGATTTATGTTTCAAACATGGCAAACTTACCACACTCAACCATGACCTCGTATGTTTTGCTCTTGACCTCTCCCTTTAGCCCCAGTTTACTGCGGGCTCCTTTCAGGTCCTCCTCCTTCACAACTGGCCTCTTCTTCTTCTTAACCTCTGGCTGATGGAAACATCATTTCAAAAGAGAAATGCCTACAGTAGTTAGCACTTAAATCATTATTTATACTTTTTTATTTCTAATCTGCACATTGAATCAATATATTTTCATACCTGAGACATTCTGTATGTTTGCAGTCTGGTCTCTGAACAAGTTGGTGCGTTGCGTACTTTGTCGTCTTTTCGCCCTGGCTCTTTTATACCCTTGTTACCAGCTCAGTGTAACCCGCCCCCTCGCCCCTCTCTCTTCTCATTATATATTATTAGCTCCTGCAGTCAGTGTCAGAAAGCCTCTTTCTGAACATGACTACTATGAACAGCTGAACACATTACAGTCAAAACACCCTCACATCCCTCCTCACGGATCAGTGACGGGTAGATTAAAGAATATGTTTTGTTGCTACAGGCCAAAATTGTGAAAAACATACAGTTTTTGACATATCTGATACTCTCAACATTATCTAATAATCTAAGCCAGATTTGTTTTACAGCAATAACTGATATAATTCACCATAAAGCTGAATAATAAATTGAATTTAAAAAAAAAAAACCTTCTTAGTTGTGACAAATGTGTGTGATGATGGAGATGTTAACATGCCACACAGATTATATAACCCAATCACTAACACTCTTCTGGGATGGTGAGTCAGCCTTTGTGAATGAGCAGGGACCATCTCATGTGTGCACCAAGAAAAATACATATTCAGAAACCGTTTTCATGTCAGTCATTGTGACTGTTCAAACATTTGGGGCTGGTAAGATTTTTAATGATATTAAAAAAGAAGTCTCTTATGCTCACCGAGGCTGCATTTATTTGATCAAAAATACATTAAAAACTGCAATGTTGTAAAACCAACCTACTGATCTGCTACTTAAAGTCAGTGTAAAGGCAATTCAGAGAATTGTAATAAATGTTATAAATGTATTGCTGAAAGCACGGTACAAAGACTTAGAACTATGTAGTACTGAATTGTAGAGTTAGACCATTAAAGGGATAGTTCACCCAAAAATGAAAATGTGATGCTTATCTGCTTACCCCCAGGGCATCCAAGATATAGGTGACTTTGTTTCTTCAGTAGAACACATATGATGATTTTTAACTTTAACCGTTGCAGTCTATCAGTCGTATAATGCATGGCAATGGTAACAAAATCTATGAGAGTAAAAAAAACATGCACAGACAAATCCAAATTAAACCCTGCGGCTCGTGACGACACATTGATGTCCTAAGACACGAAATGATCGGTTTGTGCGAGAAACCGAACAGTATTTATATAATTTTTTTACCTCTTATACACCACTATGTCCAACTGTCTTTGGGCGCGTGCACGGCATCCGGTGCGTGAGGTGTGTACGCGCTCTGGCGTAGTTTACGCAAGCGTGATCTCTCGCGCGTATACCTCACTCATTGTTTACACAGTGCACAGTCATTGATCTAAAGATATTTAGACGTACAGGTCATCACAACGGAAGACGATTTTGATATATAATTGATATATATTAGTGTATCCCATCATGCATCATGTTCTGGAAATAAATCGTGAGACTTTTTGCCGAGATCTCGCGAGAGGTCACGGAAACCTTTCCAATGTAAGTTAAATATTAATATAATAATTAGATATTACAAATAATTTGGTAGAAAAACTGTTTTTACTTTTATTGGTGCAAAGATGAGTTGTGGTGATATTTATTTTGTACAACTTTTTCTTTTAAATTTAATTAGAAGCACCACAAATTAAAATTATGTCACGTTATAGGGACTACTGAACAGACATTTAGAAGTTGATTTTAAAATGCAAAGTATTTAAAATGAAAATAAAGCTGTGTACACACTTGCATTTTTACAACACTATAAGTGTGTCCCATCAGGTAATGAAAAATTCGACACACACTTGTGGTCTTCACATCCACTTGAAGACTTCGGCCAAATACAGGAAATACGTCATTTAAGTAATCAAGTGGTCGAGTGCAAAGACCGCAAGTGTGGGTATTTGGACAAAGCCAACCTTTCCGCTCTGCTGAGTGACGTAGCGGCGTCATGACGCAGAAATCATTTGAACCGGATCTTTCGAATCGATTCTTTGAAACGAACAGTTAAAAAGAACCTGTTCGTGCCACGGAAAAGAGCCGGATTGCCAAACACTGAACGAGAATAGCAAGCGACAGATATGGTGAAAAGGTGCGTTTTGGGCTGTTATCCGCACAAAACCCTGTTCCCTTTTCCCAAGCTACCGTGGTTGCGAGCCCGCTGGCTCGAATTTTTGCATTTTGAGGAAGGAGGAATATCGGAGGGCTCGCGTTTGTGTGCGAAGCATTTTGCCCGAGAATGCTTCACAAATGCACAGCAGTATGAAATGGGCTTCGCTGACTTTCTTAGTTTGATAGACATGGCTGTCCCGACTATATACACCGTTGGTCCGGCACCGAGTGCGAAGGTAAGTAGTTAGTTACGTTACGCCTGCCAGGTTAACATAACAGATTATTCTATCGAAGAACCGCCCATTTTGACCGGTGTTACGAGATAATCGGTGTCCGAGATTTTCGGTTTCAGTGGGCGGAGCATACATGAATATTCATGAGCTTCCCGGACATGCGCGTGGAACTGAACGTATGTGGAAATATTAGCGTAATGGAAGCTTTGCCGCCCAAATGTGCACGCAAAGAAGACGTGGTTTCAGTAACCGCAGTTAAGTGTTGAAGCAGCATGTCAGGGAGACGCTGTGTGTCACATCACAGTGGAGTCAGCTGTCTTAACCGTGACTTGTGTACTGCAAACACATACCAGCTTCATCACTGTGTCTGTCACGCAACTCTGTTCCCCTTTCGGGCTCTGTCTTTACATTTATTTTGAAAGCTGACGCTCGCGATTATGGTAAGGGGCGTTACATTTCCGACGAGTGCTTGCGGTGTTCGGCCAGTCACAATGCACTGGGTCAGCTGGCCAATCAGAGCAGACTGTGCTTGTCGGAAGGAGGGACTTTGTAGAAAACGAAGCGTTTGAGAGAGGCGGGGCATAGAGGACCTACAATAATGTACAGTATTTGAAAAATAATGTGTTTTTTGAACATTAAAGCATGTCAACATATTCTGTTACACCAAATACACCAAATAATGATCTTTAAAAAAAGCATTATATGACTCCTTTAAACTGTTAGGCTATATTTACTAAATGAATATGAATCTTAAACCACACACACAAGCATGGACGTGTTCCTGTAATAAGTAAAATTTTGGATTAAACAAAATTGTATGGACAAAAGTTTAAAAGTAGCCTACATTTGGTACACTGTAAATGAGAAAACAAATACTTCACTGCATTTTACGGAATGGAATAAGCAATTTCATGTTAAAAAATAATTTTATTAACAAATGTTCGTAAGTGTGCTTGTGCTTGTTTTGATATGATATACAATATAATATACAATACTGTTCTAATGATTTGTATTAGTAAGGTTCTTTGTTCATGTTCACCAATTGCATTTAGGCTATCAGATAAAAAATATTGAAAAACATTAATATTGTGAAAAAAATTCCCTCTGTGATGTCAGATCTCAACTTCTCTTTAGTGTCTCATGATCTTTCAGAGATCATTCTAATTATGCTGATTTGCTGCACAAGAAACATTTCTGATTATTATCACAGTTGAAAATGGTTGTACTGTTTAATGAAGTGTGGAAACCATTATACAGCGACAGGATTCCTTGTTGAATAGAAAGTTCAGAAGAACAGCATTTATTTGAAATAGAAATCTTGTGATGTTAACAAGGACGTTAACATCACACTCTCTTGTGTCTTATGTCGTCTTGTTTTGGTGCATAAATCTTTTTAGTTTGTAACAAGGATTCAATATGATTCATGCTCAAAATTCAGAAAAACTTTACTTCACATCCTCCATGAATATAATTTTCTTGGATTTTGAGTGTGAATCACTATTGAATTAATATTTTTAAAAACAAAATGTCACTGTCTCACTTAATATCAACAACCACACCAACACACATTTTACCAACATCTTATCACAAGCTAATAAAGGCCACAATCCAATCTTTATTGCACTGTATTTTTTGTAATTAGAGGCCCTTTTAATTAATTAATTTATGCATGTATATTGTATGTAGTCATTTAGCAGACGCTTAAAAGAAAACAAGTAGATAGAATAGAAAAGGAATAGAGAAAGCTAGTGTTAGAGGCCTTTAAAAAAAAAAAAAAAAAAGCAGTTGGGAAACAAATAGAGAGTGCAAGAGTTAGAAGGTCAAATAAAGATGGAAGGCTATTGGAAACCTGTAGCTGTAATCATCCAGGTGTTCTGGGGTTTTTGGTTTCACTGTGCAAATGGGACCTTAAACCTTGTGATAATCTTAATTAGTAAATTTCTAATTGTTTGTAAAAATGTTTAAATATTTTACATTGGAAACATGAAAAAGATAGAAGATATTTTAGCAACATGTTTTTGCAGCAGTGTATGATTTTATCATAGTTTACAACCAGACAGCAGACAATTCACAACCAACATGGAGAATGTTGAACGGGGAAAGTTAAGACATGGATCCTCACACCAGTATACAAAAAAACATGTCTACAGATACTTTTATATAGGTTTATTTCATTTGTTGCAGGCAGTGATGTATTCAACAAATGATAACAACTAATAACAGACACAGTTTTAAAGCATCACAAGCTACAAATGAAGAGCACAAAGAACCTAAATCAATGTATACAACTAGCTGAAGTTTGCTGTGCTTTATCCTAACATCACACAAAAAATGTCTGCAATCATTCAGTCAGGGACGACTGCACAAAACGTGCACTGCAAACATTATAAACGGTTACGAAATTATAAACAAATGTAGTTTATATATATATATATATTCCATTAAACCTGCCGAGATACAAGGAGCCTGAACTGAAATTCTCAGTTCCACGCGCATGTCTGGAAAACTCATGAATATTCATGTATGCTCCGCCCACTGAACTGAAAATCTCTAACACCGGACGTGGCAGCCCGACTGACACATAGAACCACCAACCACGTTAGTTTTATGGATTTAAAGGGACAGTTCACCGCAAAAATTTTAATTCTGGCAGTATTTACTCACTTCATAAGGTTCCAAGCATGTATGGCTTTTTCTTCAGTAGAACACAATAGAATATTGTTTGAAAAATGTTTGTACCAAACACCAAAACCAGTTTTGGTTACCATTGATTTCTATTTCATTTACAAAAACACACACATTTCTCAAAATATTTTCTACTATGCTTCATAGAAGAAACAAAATGTACTACAATAACAGACAAAAATACAATGGTGGCGTGTTCAAATAACATTGTAATAGTCTCTGCGAAACAGGTTGTACAAGTAACATTTAAAAAACTTAGTCAAAATGTCCATGGTTCACTTTTTTTTTTTTCTAACAACAGAAGAGCTATAGAAAGAATATTTACATTGCTTTATTTCTGTACTGCTTTCCAACAGCCAATGACACGAGAGGTAGGCTGCCAATGTAATGCTCCGGTTCTGAAGAGTGTGGCGGTCCAAGCAGTACGCACCCAAAAAAAGCCAAAACGGAGAAGTAAAGGTAGCATTTTTAGCTAAAAGTTTACTTGTGAGTTAACGGCTTTGTTTTGCTTCACCGGTTTGATTTTCATTTTTGTGTGGTTTAATAACAGCCATTCAAGTGAGACCTCTTGTGAGTCATTGTGCTAGTGTGTCCTGCTCCGATGAGGATTTTCCCGTCAAATCTGAATCTTCATTTACATTAACACCAATTAAAAGGCCACACATGGAGGATTCCTCAGAGGGGTCACCATACAGCTCAGAAGAACCAACAGATGACACCTACATGCCTAATATAATTAAAGAAGATGACATAAAGTAAGTCTGTCCATGTTTCATTTGGGGTGTTGATCTGTAAACTCACAACCAGCTATATGTTGGTATCGAAGACCCACTTTTCATGATTGTTAAATCAAGAATATAACAGTAACTATATTAGTGTCCACAGCAATGCGCAGTACTTTTCTGTTTATTATAAGAGCGTACAGAAATGTTGTATGCCACTTTAAATGTTCAAGCTCTTTAAACTTGGATTCTGATATTCTGTTTTACATTATTTTACATTTATTCGGGCTCACAGTTTGTCAGCTGAGTAAATGTTGATATATAACTCTCTTGTGGTTAAGATTCACCCCTCTCAGTGACACATTGGGCTCAATTTCTGGTCAGGAAGCATTCTTTTGCGAGTGATAAAATATTTATTTATTTATATATATAAGCTGTGGAAGATAAGTTACAGATCATAAAATAAAACATACAAATAGCTATTTTTACACTGTTTATTGAAAAAGCATACACAAGTTCATAATTTGTCAGTAAATCTTAATCATCTAATATTGTTTAGTACTTAACATCCCTCTCCACATTCAATTTTTCTCCACCAACTGTAACCAAGATCAATCTGTAAAAATAGTCAGAATCAAACCCGGAGAGGGAAAGGCAGTTATATTTCCACCTAGACAAAATCAGTAACCTTGTTGAATCCAGCAGGCCTGACCAGAAAGCCTGCTTTCAATTCATCCCTGTAAAACAACGCATACCATGTGCAAATATAGTACTCCCACAAACTTGGTCCATTAAATATCAGGTCGACAATATTAGCAGTAAGACAACTGATCCTGTACCCCAATTACATTCACTCAAACTCTAAACCTACAGGCATCTTCCTCTTCACATTACATCCATCTTCAGAATAAAGATTACAAAGAATAATCTGACATATGCAGTCTCAAGTTTATGATTTTTGCAGAGAATGCATGAGCATCACAAGCTACAAATGAAGAGCACAAAGAACCTAAATCAATGTATACAACTAGCTGAAGTTTGCTGTGCTTTATCCTAACATCACACAAAAAATGTCTGCAATCATTCAGTCAGGGACGACTGCACAAAACGTGCACTGCAAACATTATAAACGGTTACGAAATTATAAACAAATGTAGTTTATATATATATATATTCCATTAAACCTGCCGAGATACAAGGAGCCTGAACTGAAATTCTCAGTTCCACGCGCATATCTGGAAAACTCATGAATATTCATGTATGCTCCGCCCACTGAACTGAAAATCTCTAACACCGGACGTGGCAGCCCGACTGACACGGAATAATCTGACATATGCAGTCTCAAGTTTATGATTTTTGCAGAGAATGCATGGTGCAAATGCATCATTCTCCAAGGATCTGTGCTTTAGTGTTGGAATAAAATCGAATGCTCCATAAAGCACAAAAGTGTGAGGGTGGATGAGAAAGCATTTGGAAGAAAGGCCTGCTGGTTTAGTGTTTAGAGTTTGACAGTGTCTGAGTGGTAAATATTTTATAGAGGCAAAGGGTAATGCTTTAAAACCGAAAACTTGAAGGTAATACCGCATACAAAGATAACGCAAAGTAACATCAAACTGTGCAAGAGGTCACAGAAGCATTCGCACCAAAGCATCTACCCTGCAATGAGTAGCAAAACTGAAACAAAAAGTTTAAAGACCGTTCACCCAAATATGAAAAGCGTTATCTACTCCCAATCATGTTGTTCAAAAACTGTATGACTTGTTCTACTGTGAAACACAAAAAAATATTTTGTCTTTGTCAGTGGGGTCCAATGTTTTTTTGGACCGCAATGTTCTTCATAATGTACAGAAGAATGAAAATCATACAGGTTTGGAAAAACATGAGGGCAAGTTAAATGACTGAATTTTCATTTTTAGGTGAACTGTCCTTTTAAGAGGCCACACAAACAACAATTAAAACAACAAATAAATACAGGGAAAAATTAGTGTTAGAACACAGCGACACTGAATTGAGGCAGATACACATTGACGAGCCAAACAGTAAGACAAACCATCCCAGTCAGGGGTCTGAAACAGCCATCCCTGGATTTACGTACCATCTCAAATCGTCTGCTGCCAAATGGTTAAAACCACACATTGCAAGCAGACTGTACCAACTGTATTATAGTGCTGGCTCATAACTGCTGACCAATGTTATTCTGTAACATTTGTTAGCACAGTTTCCTCACAGCTGACACGCACAAAACTCTCTGCCGCAGCTACACTCACAAACACACTTTGGAATCAACTTCGAGTAACCTTGAACGGTTTGCCCAAGGTCAGTGTGATCAGTCACATGCATATGGTTAAAGGTACTTATTTCAGTTGAACAACAGTATGTTATTTGTAAGGTAGACACTTTTTAAAAGGTTTTGAATTGCTTTGTGCAGTTCAAAGGCTGGACAGATGCGAGGTGGAGATGTAGTTGTGTTGTATATCCACTGGAGAATCACATGTTCTTGAAGCATGACAAAGGAGCCGCAGTACAGAATTATGAATGTGCACAAAAAACCTTGACAGACTGAAAATATTATGGTCTGATCATCTCCACTAAGCCAAAACCCTTTGACATAGGGTAGCAAAAATCCTTTTAGTGATGTCCGGAGGCTTCTCTTGTGTTCGTCTACCGGAGCATGGGTCCTTTACCTCACAAATCATAGGCTGAGTTAGCCTTCATGCCCCTCACTTTCTGATCCATGTTCAGGTAAATGAGGTGAGGTCATGAGAATGAGGGAGGCCTCAAGTCTAAATTGATTTGAATTCAAACTGGAATACCAAGACGGTGCTTCTTTTTCTTAACAGGCTTGAGCCCTGTGAGTCTTCGTACATTGTCGTCACCATCTGAATCCTCCATTTCATCATCTGCAGAGAACAGAATCTGACCAGCACAGGAGGAAGAGGGCAAAGAGAAAGACTGTGTTCAACTAATCTTTTTTTTTTTAAAACAAACAGGTGATACTGACACTCCTAAAAAGTGGAATACACCTCGCAAACTTAAATAAGTAGGTAACATTCTCCATTACATTCTGACTGAGCTGCTCATCCCATCCCTTTAGATGGACTATAATCACTTGACTAAACCATCTGACAGATGTCAACTAATTAATATTTGACACAGATATAGTGGTTGGATGGAAATGCTACACTCGAGATGACTGTTCTCGCTGTCAATTTCCCTGCTCAAATGACTTGCCTTGTCTCAAATCTAGCACTGCTAACACAACCAAGCAGTAAGATGAAATGAAATACATGTATTCAGGAGATGTTATTCGGTCAAACATCATCGAAATACAGAAATATTAGTAGCATGTTAGAAAACCACACACACTAATGTGTTATATTCATCCTTTAAAAAAACTCTTCCAGTGAAAATCAAATGTACCCAGAGTTCATTACTGGACGTTTTGTTAACTAGAACAGTCTGTGCAGCCCTTTCTTAAAGGCACACGCTTTTTTAGATTGTAAACTCTCTGTGACTTATCATGGTTACACATACTTCAGGTCTGAAGCACTGGGAAAGGAACTGTCATGCACATGTGCATAATGGTCATGCAGATGTACTAGGGGGAAAAAAGAGGATGTCCCATCTAGGACTTGGGTAGAGGGATGATTTTGAATATTACACTATAGGTCAAGGGAAAGCCCAAAATATGAATTCTGTCATGTTTAATGGAGCAGCAAAAATGTCTTGCCAAAGCAAGTCTACGTCTAGATTCAGATCTCAAATGTTTAGACTTTGTTGATTGTTTTTTGATAGTGTTTTATACATTCCATGAACTATTAAATGTTATGTCATCGATTATGATTTTCTTTTAAAGAAATATGTTTTATTCTGTGGTTTAAACATAAAAATCATCTAATTTCCAATAAAAATGTTAACACAAACTATTATATAATTAATTAGGGGCAAAGCCCCTATTGTAGTTATTAGTTTTTCTTCTTCCTGAAAGGGAGTCTATGGCAGCCCTATAAAAGGAACATGAGAAAATGATGAAATGTGGCACAATTGTAGAGATGGTAATGAATAGCGATTTGACCAATTTTGAAGTCTCTAGGACCAACTCTATAGTGCCACCACTGGTTCAAAATTTCACTTTTCTAAAGCTTATCACTTTTGAACCCTTTGTTCTAGAAAAATTAAGCTTAATTCATCTGATTACTCCCCTCATTCTGATCACATTCAATAGCTTTTTTTTGTATGCGTGTGTGCTCATTCTCACACTGAAAGCTCTCCTCAGCAGCCTGATGACTGTGCATCAACTGAGTGGCACATTCTGCTAAGCCTCAGGCCCTGAATCTTTCAAGTTGTGGGTTCGAATCCCATGTTGAACATTTTCAGACCCAAAGAGGAACTGTGGCATTATGCAGAAGTTGCTTATGTTGCAGGCATTTTGCCTTTCTAAGAATGATCTCATCTGATAATCTAGATAGAGAGCAAATTTTTGGATAGATGGATGCAGGCAGGCAGGCAGGTTGCGTAGCTAGCAGTTGCAGTTCTTGTTCAATTAAAATTTTATTCAATTAACAGCCCTAGGAATAATCATTCTCCCTTTTTGCTGTTACATCAAATTGATTCAGTAAGAGTAACTTACTTCTGATTCAGAGTCATCATGCGACAGTGCCCGTCTATAGCGCACTTTGCTGCTGCCACGACGGTCGTCTTCTGCTTCCCTCTCCTCCAATTTGGCTTTTGTTCTGCCCTTCTTCATTATGAAGTTATCTATCACCCAGAACATCAGAGCCTGGATACACACACAAACAGGAGCAAACATTCAGACATAAACAGATGTGTTACAACAATGACAGCCACCTGTTGTACAGATTTATATAGAAGATTTAGAGCATGCAAGCCACATATTCTCTACATAAGAAACAAGCAGTGAAAAAAATACATATAGTTGTGTACAAATACATAGCAAAAATATGTGTAAAATATAATGTAAGGAAGCAATTACACTATCATTCAAAAGTTTGTGGTCAGTAAGATATTTTGTTTTTGAAAGTAATACTTTTATTCAGCAAGAATGCTTTAAATTTATCAAAAGTGATAGTAAATAAGTTGTATGATGTTACAAAATATTTCTTTTTGAAATGTTATCTCCATCAAAGGATCCTGAAAAAAAATTCTCAGTTTACACACACAAAAAAATCAGCACAACTGTTTTCAACATTAATAATAATGTTTCCTGATCAAATCTGCATATTAGAATGATTTCTGAAGGATCATGTTACACTGAAGACTGGAGTAATCTGAAAATTCATATCCCATGAATAAATGACATTACATATTTTATTAAAACAGTTTATAACATTTGTGTAACATTTCACAATATTACTGTTTTTACTATATTTTGATCAAATAAATGCAGCCTTGGTAAGCAAGACTTTTTTCGAAAACATAAAAAATATCATACTCAACCAAAACTTTTGAATACATAAAGGGTTGTCACTTACGTTCACGAAAAATGGGACAATTAGCATGACGATAGCTAACTCCAGATGAGGGTTTGTTATGGGGTTGAGCGTAGCCAACTGTACAACACACAAACACCAATCAAATACATCAATCCAAAACACTTAAAACTACCATAATTTAATGACAATTTTCATTTTTGGGTGGAACATGTTCTTAACTGCAAATTAGTAAAGCAGTATTATAATGATACATGATGATAATAAATTTTCTCCAAACATGTCAGTAAGTTCATAACATGATCCACAAACCACAGTTCAACATCCTGACTGACTGACCTTCTTCCACTGTGGGAGGAGGACCAACATGATCATGACCTTCTCAAACATCATGATGAGTATGTAGAGAGCACACTGACCCGCCCAGGCACTGCACTGAACCGGCTCACCTACATGCAAACATTAGAAATATGACACTTGAAAACAGTGGTTCTTAACCAGGGAGCCCCAGCAAACCTCCAAGAGGGCCCCAAGATGACTTTAAAATAAGACAAAAGCATTAAAACATCAAAAAACAACAAAAAAATCAAGATATCTTATTTTAATTCAACCCCTCAATAGGTTTTTTTTATTTAAAGAACCAGGATTCCCATGGCCTTAAAAAAACTTGGATATATGAGGAAGCCTAGACCTGGAAAGTCAGGTAAATGGATAAAATCATAAATATCTTTTAAAATCCTTATTTGGTAAATCACAAAAAATAGAAAATCACAGGGCCTTTGAATGTTGTTATGGGAGCCCTGGAGTGAAAAAGGTTAAGAATCACTGCTAGAAAATTCAACATCATTACATGACATTACAGTGCCTTGAAAGATGGTCTAACTAGTTTCATTGGAGGGAACCTTAATATAAAAACACTGTTAAATCATTGATTAGACTTGTTTGGTTTCGGACAGGCATTAGTCTGTGAAGAATAAGATTTCTATCATGATTTCAAATAAATTTAATTCAGTGAACAAAAATCGAACAATGCTAAGGAATAAAAGGGCTGATTCAATTTCCCATTCACGAGTCTGAGGACTGCCCTCTTTATATGAAGCCACATTTACATAAACAAATTCCTCGTATGTGAAAACATGCCTGGCAATAAAGCTCATTCGGATAAAGAAGCTCAGTGGAAGTGTCTAGTCCTATCAATTGATGTTAAGGCTCATACCATACTCTCCAAAACGCAACGAATCCCACTGTCTCCATTCAACCACAGCGTTAACAGCCTTCACGCCGCCATAGATCACCAGCATGCCCAGAGTCGCATCCAAAAGGAAGTTGATCAGGTATCTACGGAAAATGACACAGGGAGTTGGTCGCTGAGCAGAGCTGATAACAAATATGTAAAAACCACAGACACAGATGGGAAATACAACCATGTGTGGGGGAAACACTGAAACAACGACACACACACAGACTCACAGTGAACATGGGTCCTCCTCTGTGAGGTCAGACAGGTAGACATTGGCAAAGTGAATGAACAGCATCCCTATGGCCTGTTTGGAGGTGTCCAGAAACCTGAGAGAGGTGAAGGGGAGGAGGGGGCGGTGAGAGGGAGGAGACCTGGTTAGAACTCACCGTTAAGTCACAAGGGGAACGGGGCTACAGAGGACCGCTAGCCAGATCTCAGGTCAGTGGAGTGCTGCATCGACCGTACATGTGTTTAAAGGGTTAGTTCACCCAAAAATGAAAATTCTGTCATTAATTACTCACCCTCATGTCGTTTCAAACCCGCAAGACCTTCATTCATCTTCGGAACACAAATTAAGATATTTTTTATGGAATCTGAGAGCTGTCTGACCCTGCATAGACAGAAACGCAGCTGAAATGTTCCCAAGTCTAGAAACGTAGCAAGGAGATCTGTAAAATAATCCATGTGACATCAGTTGTTCTTCCGCAATTATACGAAGATACAAGAATAGTTTTTGTGCGCAAAAGAAAGAAAAAAAACCCGACTTTATTCAACAATTCGTCTCCTCCGCATCACCCTGGTGCCATTTTGGAGAATATCCGCTGGACATAAACAGCGTATGCTGTTCTGTGTCAGCTGCGTCACGCCGGATCTGTTGTGATTTGATCTGAACGGAAACAGTGTATCCGTGTGACTTTGTGTTCAGAAGATGAACGAAGGTCTTACAGGTTTGAAACGACATGAGGGTGAGTAATTAATGACCGAATTTTCATTTTTGGGTGAACTATCCCTTTAAGAATTTAGTGTTTGCTAATGACACAAAATAGCGCTTTACCAGATTCTCCAGGGTCTCCGTTCGTGCTTGGGCTCCCTGAAGCGTTTCACTGTCGAGAGGAAACAGAAGCTTTCACATTGGAAGCAGGAAAAAAGGGGTGATCAATAATGTCTGCCACATGGGGGTAGTGCTGATGCAAAAACTCTTTCCTTGCTCTATCAGATATAGTGCTATGAAAACACAGAGGTCAATAAATGATACGAGATTAACATTTCAAAAGAGGAAGAGCTGAATGAGGAACTGCTTCATCATGGGTGTAAAGAGTTTTCTGCAAAACCAAACCTGTAAAAACACAATGCATAATTTAATTGAATTTCTCAAATAAATACTAATAAAATATTGCACCAAACTACTTAAGGTTTTCTTTTTTAAATTCTTTTAATATGGCAGTTTATTACATTTTTATATCTCTCCAAAATACCGTATTGGCCCGAATATAGGACGACCCTGATTATAAGACGACCCCCCTTTTTCCATATGTACCTTTTGGAAAAAGGCTTTTTAAAAACAAAATCTTGTTTTGATTTTGTCTTCAATTATTTTCATATTGCATATTTTTCCTATTTTAATTTTTGTTTTGAAAGTATGGTAAAAACTGGTAAACTGTACCAACAATCACATAAAAAAAAAATACACTTTTTGATATACCATTAAAAAAAACAGGTAGCCCATCTGAATTAGGACATTTAGGCTATCCACCTAAGAGTAGCCCACCAAAATCTTATTAACAGTAGAAGTTCAATCTTACTGTAGTCTTCAAATCTGGGTACTGTCTTACGTTTTAAAATCACAAAGAGAGTTTGGTCGCGATCTTTACAACACGCATTTACGTATTTCATGGCACACTGGTTTTATGCGTATTTGGCACCACATATTGTTGTGGGTGTATTATTGACATGTCAAAGTCTAGACCCTGAATATAAGACGACCGCGTTTTAGATCTAATTTTTTAGATTCTGACAACAAAATCATTATAAACAGAGAGGACAGTAATAAAGATTAAAAACAAATACAGTTGCTGGCAGTGTTGCTTTTAAAGTAGTGAGATTGCTGCTTTTTGGGCTGTGGAAACCGCTAGTGCAGTCACCCTAGTTGCCAAACGTGACCCAATGGTTCACACAAATAAAGGGCAGCCTGTTTCACACAATGGCTGTTTGTTTGTGTACAGCTAATAACTGTGTGTCCCCTGAACACCATCTCCTACGCTTTACATTTACTGCTCGCATAACCACCAAGAGGAGATGACACACAACTTACAATTTCACACATCTCATATATTCCTCTGGCTTACCCTGTTCTACTGGACTGTTGTAGTGTTTTATCTAGTCTACTGAATTATTAACGTATGTTCACACAAAGAAATATTTAAGAGATCTAAGAGTTAGGTGATCTCTGGGTCACTTGATGGGGGATAAAAACATTGACAACTAGTAAAACTTTAAAGCATGCTTTATTAAAGTCTATTCTATTTTTGTTTTCGTGAGAAGTTCTCCTGTGCATACAAAAACAAAATGATCCATGAAATTATTAGTCAATGAAATGAGATCCAATGTTTTAAATCATGATATCATTCCTCCGTGTTGTTATTGTAACAGCTGTGGTTTGGACTCTATTTAATGATTTTTTTAAACTTTATAGTCATCGTTCTTGGTAGTGCTGTTTCGTTCCACTTTTGGTGCATAAACATAATAGTGAACATTTATCAAACTCTTTTTATCGCTTTATCAAGGAAAATTATATCACGATAATTATCATTTTATCGCCCAGCCCTACTTTATAGTCATCGTTCTTGGTATGAACATCCCTTTAGTCTTTCCGACACGGTCTCTTTCTTGTCAGTGAGACATGCTAGATACAAGGTCACCGTGATTTTGCCAAGTAAGACATGTTCCTGGATCAACATCTTTTGATGATCCTGGATCAACATTACTGTCCAAAAATATAGACTTAACCCAATCCCTACCCCTAAACCTAACCTTACCCATAATTTATTCCTGAAATCAGTGTGAAATGATAGCTGATTAACAAGGGTGTAGAAGCACCTAACCCTGATCGTAAGCCTAAAACAGATATTTCCTGAAAAGTTATCCCTCAATTCTGATTGGTTAATTGGAATGTTGTTCCAGGATCAACAAGGATGTTAATCCAGGAACATGTTGTACTTGGTGAAATCATGGTCACCCTAGATACAAGCACACACAAGCCCAAAGACCAGGGGCCCGTTCTTCGTACGTCGTTTATTACATCCGAGATGAAATGTCACATCCAAGATGATATGATCGCGCTAATCAGAATCTGGCTAATTCGGTTCTTCGAACGCACCTGTTGTTGATGATTAGTATGGCTGGATTGAGTTATCTGAGATAATTGCATGTTCATGGGTTGGTTTAAAAGGGTCTGTGTATCGATACTCCAAAACACGATCAGCAATGCTGCGATTGGCTGGCGGCAAGACAGCAACGTAATGACATCATATAATTGACAAAAAAAAACTTGACAAATTTTTTTACTTTTATAAGGAAACAGCCAAGCGAACAAAACTACATAAATGTTATAATAGATAAATGAAATGTGCACTGTTTTTATTTTATTTAAATTTTTTACATGATTCCTAATTATTTATATTCACGATTTCTAATATTTGTACAGGCTTTACATTTTTATTTCAACGTAGTAATTAGCAATTCATTTAATTTTATATTTGAACTAGACTTGTGCCGGTATTCGGTATCGCGGTATATCACGGTAATGAATATGCACGATACTGGTATCGTGGGCACTTCTAAATACCGTGAATAATTATATATTACAAATTATTCAGAATTTTGAATGCATTTTAAGAATACTTTTCCCATCAACTGGTCAAAATGCACAACACCGCTGTATGCTGCGTGAAAGACGCGTGCGCACTCTTACGTAAACAAGCGCGGACGAGAAGCACATGGCGGAACGTGAGCGACGCTCTGGATGAAAGCACACTTTCACTCTCTGACAGCAGATGGCGCTAAACTGCAGAAATAATAATAATAATAATTCATTTAAATGCAGCCGTTACCCCGGAAACCCTGTAAACAAAGCAGCTGCACTACTTTCTGTTTCTGAATCGTGTTTAAATGATTTAAACAGCCATTCAGATTTGTGTATTTGCT
>NW_015505843.1:458783-460319 GCF_001515645.1 Sinocyclocheilus grahami
AGATTTGTTACGTGACAGCATTAATTAAAGTTTCTTAAGGGTGAAGATCATGTTATCTGCATCTCCTGCCCTCCATCAAGCCACTCCCATAATAGCGGTCATCACTCAAATTAATGCACAACTCTACATTATCTGTATAGCATGTGTGCAAAACACGAATACAATTATGAAGTAATAATTTTATGACGAATAAATATTTCAGTGAGTAAAACTGGCTGTGTCTATAGTATTAAAGACTACACAACATTGTTATATTATCTTAAAATTATTTTTTAATTATTATTATTTTAAATTATTGTCCCTGGATTAGTAGGGTATGCTTGTAATAAAGTAGTGGTGGTAGCGGACAAATTTTAAGTATCAATTCTGCTTAAAAAGATGCAATCTAATCCTGTTTACATGAAATAAGCCTGCTCCCGATCAGGTTTAAGCTTACAGACCTGTTGCTATGACAGCAACTCCGGGATGAGCTTCGAAGAACCAAATAATCCAAGAGCATGCCAAATCGTCAACAATCAAATCCAGCTAACTGAGTTAGCGACATATGAAGAACGGGCCCCAGGGGTCTGTAAATGACCTACACAACTTAAGATCTGTGGTCAAGCAAAAACCATGTGCTCACACACAGTCTTTATAAGGTTGACAGTGGTGAGCATGCAGGTTCAGCATTGCACTGCATGATTCACTAACAAGCCTTGACTTGCCTACTTCTAAGACCAAACCCTTAAATCTTGAGTCAACCTGAACTGATCAAGTCCCTTCAATGTAGCTATAAAATAGAAGTACAGACAGATCTTTTCTTCCGTATTATGATGAGTGTAACAGATTATCGGAAACAAATGTAGGGCGACAACTTGGTCCAATGCATCATTGTTAATCAGATTCTGAGATGTTGCCGTTTTGCTCAAAAGCGGAGGCAAGGTGAATGCAGTTGGAGGGGGTGAGTTTAAGTGGACTAAATGATTGGACAAGTCCTGAATATAATCACCAGAGAGAAGTCTGTCATTCTCACCGGAAGGTATAGTTATGACATTTTGATTAAATATTAGGAGGTCAAGATTTTTTTATAATAAACAAAAAACCGAGCAATTCTTCACAATACGATCTACAACATATATTTAGAAAACAGATAGGGTGACTTTTCATTTCATGCAGACTTTGAAGGAATAACTCATTCAAAAATTTGCCTAAAATGTACTCCCTCTCAGGCCATCTGATGTAGCCGAGTTTGTTTCCTCATTGGAACATATTTGAGGAAATTTAGCATCGACACTGTACCTTGCTTCCCAATGGATCCTCTGCTGTGAATGGGTGCTGTCAGAACGAGAGTCCAAATAGCTGAAAACACCATCACAATTTTGGAGTGGGGGTTCAATCTTCAACTGGCTGGCAGGAGCTGCCACTGACAGGTCATGTCTAAAGCAGTCAAATGAACGTGATCACGGCTGGTTGCTTACTGACGCTTTGTTGGACGCTCAACCAGCCAGCCTCTGCTGCCTCTCATTCCAAGGAAATCATTCTGATTTTATTTTTGTT
>NW_015505843.1:460453-517343 GCF_001515645.1 Sinocyclocheilus grahami
GGCAGCTGCCACCAACCACTGGCAGGTCACGTGACCTGTCAGTGGCGGCTCCTGCCAGCCAGTTGAAGATTGAACCCCTACTGCAATTTTGTCTTAATGATGAATTTGTTTATTATAAACATGCAGCTTTTCTTTCACAAGATGTTAATTGATGGACTGGATTATTGTGATGTTTTTATCAACTGTTTGGAGTGGACTCTCATTCTGATGGCACTCATTCACTGCAGAGGATCCACTGGTTAGCAAGTAATGCTAAATTATTCCAAATCTGTTCTGATCAAGAAACAAACTCATCTACTTCTTGGATGGCCTGAGGACAAGTACATTATCAGCAATTTTTCACTTTTTGGATCAACTACTCCTTTAATGAAGACAGTTGCCCTGCCTATACTTACACATAAGGGTACTGAAGGCCACCACTCCCAGCAGGCCCTGCAGGAAGATGCCAAACGAGTCCATGAAGTCCCCGTTGGAGCAGCCCTGGGCATCAGGATCAGTGGGAGAGGAGTTGGAGGATGCAGACGGCAGCTGACCTCGCGACAGCACACTGACCCCAACACCCGCCATTGCGCAACACTTAAAGGTATTTCAATATCTCGAGTATTTAGAAAAGCCACAAAATATCAGTCTCGAGCAGTGGGAATGATCGACAGGACGGCGACACAGCTATGGTACATAATGAAGGCTCTCCTATGAGCCTCCAGTCACGGTTACTGAAGCGCAGACTTGTCGTGTTTCAGACTGGACCTCGATGCAGCCATCCAGTTGTGAGTTACCTAATATCTGTCAGCAGGTTGTGCTGTATAAACATCTCCTTCAGCATCGAGGAAACATGGTCCAGACTGAGATGTGTAACGGCAGTTGGCGGCTGACGCTGTCGATACTACAACACCATACAGTCTATGTACAACACACACGCTGTCATGGAGACATTTATCGGTTATATTATTATAGAGCGCGTGCGGTTAGCCGCTAGAATTCAAAAACTGTGGTGGTTAAATTAAAGCAGTTAAACTTTTACAGTTAAATGAGGTCAAAAAGTATGGCGTTTAAAACTTCACTTCCCTTTATAACTAGTTTAGAAAGGCAAATAATAGGCAGGTAACGTAACGTTAGTTCTGCTGTTTTTTAGCGAGAGTCCGGTCTGGCGCTTCCTGTTTGCAAACCAGCTGAGGAAAAAAAACGGCCACCGCTGCTTTCAGGAGAAGAGTTGATTCTAAATCTGCGCAGATTCAGGAAGGTCTGCGTCCAAACTAGTCACATACGTATCTGGTAAAGACACATATTATCCGTAAAGGCAGGACACTTCCTTTTCCCATGTAGTCAGGTGCCGTTTACACTCACTACGCGACGATCTACTGCGTCATCACTGTCACGTCGTACTAGAGCATGATGGGATATGTAGTTCTAAGGGATCCCTTGTAGCAGCAGGTGCAATTCAAGAAATTCTAATAAATCTTAAGGTGCGTCCCAATTCGTGTACTATTCTGTGCTGTTTTGTAGTATAAATAGTAGAACTAGTGTGTTCAAACTGAAAAGTCCACCCAGATGATGCACTTAAATAACCACAAAAAAAAAAACTGAAGTGTGGATTGTTGGACACTTCATGCACTCAACTGATGCATCTTTAATTATGTAGCGGAGGAGGAGGGGCTATCAGACTCTAATTATTAATGACAAAATAACCTTATATTATTCATACTCTACACGGTTGAGTATGTAGTGCATAAGTACCTAGTATATACTATGTATGTAGTGCATAAGTGTAGTGTATAAGTGCATAGTGTATAGTGCGTCATTTGGGAGTAGCTTTAGAACTGGCTTACTGAATGGCGAAACTTATGTATTTGCATTGTGAAATGCACTTATTTAACATATTTAATCAACGTTTATTCCCACGATGAATCAAGCTGAATGCCATTGGTCACTTGTGAGCTGGAATCAGAATGGACCAGTTGCTAGAAAAGATTGAATAGAAAATTGCAAACAATAAATTAGCATAATCAAATTTAAACTACTGTTCAAAAGAAATTGCTGTTTTTATTTAGCATGAATGCATTAAATTGATCAAAATCAGTAAATACATCAAATATAATATATATTTCAAACTTTCTGTTAATCAAAGAATGCTGAAAACTAATAACTAAGTAATAAGAAGAAAGGTTTCCTGAGCATCAAATATTATATTAGAATGATTTTCAGTTGACACTGAACACTGAAAGCCAAGTGTGGTGACCCATACTAGGAATTTGTGCTAGGAAGCCTTGTCATCACAGAAATAAATAAAATTGTAAAATATATGAAACAATTATTTTAAATTGTAATATTTCACAATATTAGTTTTACTGTATTTTTAATCAAATAAATGCTGCCTGAGCAGAAGTCTTCTTTCAAAAACACTTAAAATCTTTAAAATCAATAGCATACACATGAGAACATATAATCAGAATGCAAAAACAACTACCTAATTATTAATATCTATGGTCTACAAATATATATTTTAAATACAAAGAAAAAAAATTAAAAGTACATAAACCCAAATAGATCTATTTTTCAAAGTCATCACTGCCCCAACCCCTTTCTTTAAATTAACCCCCTGAAGAAAAAAACCAAAAGGCAAGATTCTGTTCATTTTATTTTCTTTTAAATAACATTTTCCACCAATATATAATTAAAAGTAAACCAATATTATTTTATCAACCTTTAATCAAACTGATGAAAACCTGGAAATGAATAAAACAGAATGTGGCAATACGCGGTTTCAAATGCATCTTTCACCATTCCAGCACAAAATGCTTAAAGAAGAAGTATCAAGGGAAATGGACTGTTAAATCAAGAAAAGGGAGACTGATGCATATCTCATTATCAATTCAAATACAATCAATAGATAACATAACAAATGATGCTATCTGGTTGAGTGGGGGCATAGCTTTGAAATGCAAGACCAAACTAGTTATTTAGACCATTACAACATAGAGGCTCCTGAAATTATTTAATGCAGTATATGCATCTGAACACAGATGCTGCATTCTACTTAATATTAAAAATATTATGTTTGTAAGAGTACAAGACTCTTCAGTTTGGTGTTGTTGATAAACCCTGGATTTGCCACTATGAATATTATCCCTATAACAGTAAGTGACATAACCTGAAATCTTTGTGTGCTTATGTCTTAACCGTAACACCTCATCATTTTTTGTTATTACTCTGCACTTTTATTTAATAATGCATCGTTAGAATGAGCAAATGATTATTAGTATTTACAGAAAACTCATCTTTTGCACTGTTGTGTTACAAAATTCCCCAGCTTTTATAGAAAACCGAAAAGAAATGGGAGCATTAAAGCAGTCCCACTAAAATTAACATCTGGTTATTTACAGTATTTACATTCACACTCCTGTATGTACATGTTTGCATACCACTTACAGTACATGGGCAATTATTTTTTTGTGCTTAAGGTAATTGCATTGTCATCCGCTCTACAGTTAATAAAGGTTTCAGAAACAAGAACTTTGCTTATTGTTGCAGACATGAATGGACTAGTTCCTCTGACTCAGGTCTAACTGTACCCTGAGCTGAACTAATCTTTAAAAAAAGACCACAAACTTAACAGTAGTCCAGGCTTAATTAGAGATGGAGAGCCCAGCCGTACAAGTACCAGATTTACCCTGTTGAAAAACACCCCTCCAGTAGTATCTCTATTGTACAGGAGGCGTCTAAAGCGCTAAGTGATTTTAAAGGTTATATGATCCATAGAGCAAAAGGAAGATTTCAAACATTAGGAAAGTCTCCCAAAATGTCAAATGCCCTACTCCTCTCTACAGAATGTCACCCTCAGCTGGCAAACTGTTGGTAAAATGCTAGCTTGACCTGCTCGATGTGATGGCACAGCTTGATGGCAGGGCCGAGCTTCAGGTCCATACACTCCTGGACAGTGGGAAGGTTCAACAGAAGCAGCGCTTGACCGTCAATTTCCTAGGAAAGGTAAATGAAAAAGAGTTGACAAATATACAGATGTAGGGTCCTAAATCAGCAGTAATAAGCATGTGAGCCAGAAAATGTAGTTTAATCTATGCCAATGTATTTACAATGGGGCCCAAAAGGTTTTGCAATCAAATTACTCAAACCTACAAAGCTCCGCATAAGACATGAGAAAAGAAATTGATATCCTAGCCACAAATGAATAATTCTTAACTTAATTTGCTGCACTAATGTGTTCCCTCACGTTATGTAAACTGTTCCCATGACTTACTAATTTGCTACCTCGTTTTACAAATTAAATCTGTGTATCATTCCTTCATTTGATTTTTGATTTAATATTGAAAAAAGAAAAACTAGAAAACTGTGCCCATTTTGTTTTAAATTTTTTTCTAAATAATCGAAAAACAAAGATTCAGCTTGAAGAAGAAATGGATTTGCAATAAATTCTTTAAGAATTCTTACAACTGAAGCAGCGGAGGACTATTATTCTGCTGCGCAGAACTGAGGAGGAACTGATGACGACACGGTTTGATCTTCGGCTGACCAATCAGCAGAAAGGGGCATTTTATTCCCGCCCACATGTAAAAATCGAATATTCAAGCTGTTTATTTGTTTTTCTACCTCGGAACACAAAAATTAAAAATCAATCAAAACTTTTTTTTTTTTTAAGAAATGAAAAACGAAAAAGGTTCTGTTTTCTCGTTTTCAATATTCAATTTTCAATATTAAATCTAAAATGAAAAGAATGAATGATACACGGATTAAATTAGTACAACGTGACCATGATTTATCTAAAAACGAAGAAACCAACTATTACAACAAGGCCACAATTTACCTAAACAAGGAAACAAATTATTAATTTGTGGCCATGATCATTTTTTCCTACGCTTGTCATGTGCAGGGCTCTAAACAAATCACATTTGCAGATATTTAGAAACTCGTGTGCACATTGCATTTGTAGCATGTGTAGCAGGTTATCCTGATGCATCCCAGACAACAGTGAATAACCTCTCCTTTCAATCAACCATTACACTAAAACAAGGGATTTAAACTTACGTGTTCAATGGTAAAAGAAAATAAAAGCCCAAACAAATACTTCAAGAAACTCAATTTGTCTTACATTTACATTTTTGCGCTGTACTTACAATGTGTTACTGCAGGTGTGTAACTCAGAAAATCTTAAAACTCTTTAAAATCCAATCAAAGGTGCTCACAAGAGACTACTACCGGGCATAAATAGCAATTTCCTGATCACTTGTGACTGGATCATCATGGTAAAATGTTAACGTATTGGAGCTATGGATGTATTGGAGGTGTGTGTTCAATTACTTGAGCCATGAAGATGCGTGCCAGTGGAGCACAATCGGTGGTCCTGATGAAACGCACAACATCTGTGACACTCCATTCCAGTGGACTGCTGTCCAAACACAGCTTCGGAGGAACTTCAGTACGTGGACTCTTCAGAAGAAACAGCCAAACAGTCAGTACTGCATACTTATCAAACACAAAACAGTACAAAACCTAGTTATAAAGAGAGTTATCTCCCTAAGTGTTAAAAGTTTATATTTTGTATACTGTAAGTCAGCAGTTTTCAACTTTTCTGACTTCAAGGCTCCTCAAAAACAATATTCGATGAGCCCCGTGATATTTGTGGTACTTATGATGAAAGCTGCTTTCCATTTTTTTCACAGAAACTATAAGTATCTATTTAAATTCATTCAAATATTAAAATTGTTATATAAATATTTATAATAATAATAATAATTCATTAAAATTATTATAATTAAAATAATTGCATTCCAGAAGCTTCAGTAACTAAATGTTCTTCAGTTTACACTTTTTATTTCCAATGAATTTACATTAATTTTCTAGTCACTCAAGCTTTTTTTGCTCATAATGTATACCTGATAAAACATTTTAAGGCTTGACATTACTAGAAACAAAAAAGATTATTAAAAGGTGTCTTTTTAATATTTTATTAATTTCCATTACCTTTACAGGTCTGGAAATAAATAAATAAAAATCCCTCATTTATGTATGTTTCCCAAGACTGTGGGAATACTGGTCCATTAATAACGATGACAGTGCTGCCCTACAAAGGCAAATGACCTTAACTCGCAGGAGTGTGCAATTGAGAAAAATGACTTCAAAGATTTTTATTTGTTCAGCCAAATTAATTATAGGTAGGACACTGGAAATCTGGCAATTAGATGTTTTAGTAATAAATTATCTACACAAAAAAATCTTGAGCTCAAACTTGATTTTCACCCCTATTTTGAAGTTACTGTACTCTGCCTTTGCATTGTCTGCAAAAAGTGAGATGTCACGCTAAGGCAAAAGGCAGCAACTTCCACATTATCAATATTTGGTTGCTGATCCCCATTTACAAAATCATTATAGTAACACCTGTATAAAATCTAGTGATCATGATCTCATAGGCTATAACAATGTGACTATTAATTGTTTTTTTGACCTAACAACCATACAAAAAGTTAAACATGTGAATGGATACCATTTTGCAACCAATGTATTTGCAATGTTTACTACATAAAAGGATGCAAGACATAGCCTAATTGCTTTTACATCGAACTGAATAAAAATAGCCTAGCATAAAAGGACGACTAGGAATAAGGAATAATGCTCAGAATGCTTGCGGATTAAAAATCTCAGATGAAAAGGTAGGATATGAATTTAATTGCGAACTGTTACTGATTTTATGTGTGTTCATGCTACGCTTTCACGGCATTCAAGTCCACACACGTGCAACTAGAAGTGGGCAGCCTCAGTCTGACAGGCCGGCACTGAATAATCTGCATTATAAAAAGAAAAAAAAACCTTTAAAGATTATTTACGATTACTTTTTGCTGCCAATTATCTAGTCTATGCTTGTTTACAGAGCTTTGTTATATTGAGCAGTTAGATAGCAATCTAATTTGTTTGTCTAAGTGCTTCAGTGACAGATGTATGAAAATACACAAGTTACACCATAATTTAAACGCGGCAGATTTTAATGGACAGTAAAACAAAGGCAGAATACTGTATAACCCCAGGACGGCACAGTAACTTCATCTTGACGTACGGCTAAACAAAGGCAGAGTACCGTAACTCAATTTGAGTCTTCCAAAACAAAGTCAAGAGTGGTAACTGGTGTTATACGGTGTTCTGCCTTGGTTTCTCCTGGGCTTTTTGAAGTTACTGTTAAGACAATCCATTATTTTCTCGAAAAAAATAAATAAATAACGAAATTGACTAATTTTTGACCAAAAACGAAGTTACGGCCTTTTGCCTTTTGTCAGCTTACATCTTGATTTTTAATTGTTTTAGCTTTTACTGAAGCATATTTAGTCTTATTTAAATTTTTTTTTAGCCATTTTACCACCCCTTGGAAGTGTGCTGAGGCTCCCAAGTGGGCCCCAGACCCCTGCTTGAAAATCGCTGCTGTTTCTCATCATCTGAGCAGGTCGGTGAGCGAGGTTTGCGCCGTCTGCGTGTGGGACGGGGGGTTTCTGGAGGGGAGGGGGAGGGTGTGGGGGGCTGTGACTTCTTCTCTGAATATTCAGAGTCATCCATTAGCTCGTCTTGCAGTTCAGAGCCTGTGTCTTCACTTAGAGAGTCATCCTCATCCAGATCTTCTTCATCACCGCTGCCCTGTGAGACCAAACAGTGACATTAGTGCATCTGTAGATCCAGTTTAATGCTTCTTTTGGTTTAACTTATATATATTTTATATTAACGACCAAAAATGTTCATTTTGTTGTTGTGATGGTAGAACATATGAATTCTGCTCATGCGCTGAATCTAAATGGCAATGACATTTACTCTGAGTGCAAATGTTTCACCAGACTGCATTTCACATTCTAATGACCACATTAAAACAGATGGAGGAAGATGGTTCTTGTTGAGCAGTTACTCTAAACATATTTGATTTGTATTTAGTGTGGTCCAAACATCTGAAAATCTGGGTTCAAGAGTCCAATTAAGCCTAGAGATAAACTAAAAGCAAAACATTATGATGTAAAATTATGATGTAAAATTAAGCAAATATGTTTAAGAATCTGGACTATTTACTCATAAAATCTGCAACGTTGAGCATTTAATTCTAAAAAAAATACAATAAAATAATGTTATTTATTTTTTTATCGTTATCTTCAAATTATGCCGATAATGTTTATAATTGGAAGCATTTGTATTAAATTAGAAAAATGCAAAATAGAAACATTTTCACCAGAGCTCTCAGACATTTGCACCGTAATGTAGCTCGTTACCTGAGGGGAACCTGCCGGAGTGTTGTCGACAGAAGCAGATGAACGTCTCTTTTTGTGGACGAAGAGCTGCTTCCTCCTCTTCCTCTTCCTGCCTCGTCTCTTCACACCTCCCTCTAAGTTGGAGTGTCCACCGGGAGGTCGGCCTACACGCCTGCTCTTCTTCTTCCCATAGTAATATGCTAAAAAACAGGTTCTGTTAGTTTTACAGAGCCAACTAAACAGCAAGTAAAGGAGAGCACATTATTTATGCTATCATGTAATTTAAATAAATCATGGGTGAATTTGTCCAGGTCATATTTCACCCCATCATAAAATCTGCAACGTTGAGCATTTAATTCTAAAAAAAATACAATAAAATAATGTTATTTATTTTTTTATCGTTATCTTCAAATTATGCTGATAATGTTTATAATTGGAAGCATTTGTATTAAATTAGAAAAATGCAAAATAGAAACATTTTCACCAGAGCTCTCAGACATTTGCACCGTAATGTAGCTCGTTACCTGAGGGGAACCTGCCGGAGTGTTGTCGACAGAAGCAGATGAACGTCTCTTTTTGTGGACGAAGAGCTGCTTCCTCCTCTTCCTCTTCCTGCCTCGTCTCTTCACACCTCCCTCCAAGTTGGAGTGTCCACCGGGAGGTCGGCCTACACGCCTGCTCTTCTTCTTCCCATAGTAATATGCTATAAAACAGGTTCTGTTAGTTTTACAGAGCCAACTAAACAGCAAGTAAAGGAGAGCACATTATTTATGCTATCATGTAATTTAAATAAATCATGGGTGAATTTGTCCAGGTCATATTTCACCCCCAAATAAAAAAGAAATTATATTTTGCATAAATACAATAAAGCATATTTCTTGTTCATACAAGATTACACACACAAAAACATTTTTTATATATCATGATAATATATATGATTTGCAGCCTTTAATTAATGCTGATTAAAAAAAATAAATCAATACAAAAATATTGTATTACAACAATAATTTTACTGCAATAAAACAAAACAACTTAAATCTACACAGAATTGTTGAAAATAATAGGAATTATTAGATAATTAATAGACAAAAGATGCTCACTGTATTTGGTTTTGGTGAGCACAGAGCAGTTTTCTGAGCAGTGCTCCAGAACCATTCTTGGGCCGAACAGGTTGGGACAGCACTCCAGCTTAATGCAGGTTTTCCGACAGAAATCAGCCACCTGGTCTGCAGTGCGAACAATCTCTACTGTCGCTCTATAGCTCTTCCCTTTGTACCTGTGAAGCACAAAGACTGGTCAGAAAACCAAAAGCAAACTACTTGTTACATAATTATGTTCATAATTAAATTATAAATTATTATAGACTTTGATAAAAAGCATATGCATAACTTTCATACTTTATTAACAAACTTGTTTCAACAACCCGTTTGATCAGCCTTTTAAAGGTACTTTAAAGGTTTAAAAAGTTTTTTTCCTTTACTTTTGCAAAAAAGAAATGTTTGGGGCACCATATACTCACTTGGCTTTAAGTGTCTCTCCGTGACCCTGCCAGCGGCCCTCCTGGTCCAACTGCAGCTCTCTCAGCACTCGACTGGGCTTATAAGCAGAATTTATCACCAGCGTCAGCACCTGTACAGGCCACAGATCAATAGGTCAACATTACAAACACACAACTAAGGTATTCATAAGTCTCAACAAAATATAATAGTTCAACTCCAGATTTTGAGCCGTGTTCAAAGCTATTACAAAATGCAGATAAAAGCACATCAATTCTCATTGATTTGTATTGCACATTTCATGATCAGATGTGACATGGTCAAAGTAATGTCCATGTGGCAGAATGAGATTTATTTATTCTGAATTTAATTGATCACATATACAGTAAAAACTGAAATATTGTGAAATATTAGTTCAATTTATAATTTTAATAAATCTTAAAATACAATTTATTCCTTAGATGGCAAGACTGAATTTTCAGCAGCCATTAATCTAGTCTTTAGGTCACATGATCCTTCAGAAATCATTCTAGTATGCTGTGTTTCAGGCTTTCAGACACTTTGCTTCACTTTTTTGTCATGTCTAAAAACACCTCATATCACCATTATACATTATTTTTATAGTTTAATACAGCAGGATAGGAAGTTTTAAGACTTAAAATACTATTAATAACATTTGCTCATTACATTTTGTTATCAGAAGCAACAAATTTGAATAGTATTGCAAATCTTTTTATGGCTAACCTCCTTCAGCACCAGGACACAGTTCCCAGGTCCCACACACTGCGGCAGCTCTGCAATACGGCCCTTATTGAGGTAGGGCCCTGAGAAGCAGCGATGGTTAAAATAGATCTTGGGGCAACAGTATTTCCCATTCGCCTGGCCTGCTGGTGGCACACAAACCAGATTAAAATAGTACCATGTTGGAGTCCATTGAGCTTTTATGACTGTGTAAACAGCTGAGAAGGAAGACCACGCACGTGTACAGTGTTCAGATATGTATCTAGCACTCACCGATCTCAGCCTGACTGCTGTTAATCTGTTGTTTGGTAGTATCAGGTGAGGAGTCTTTGGATGGTACCCGGCTGTGATCAAAGAGATAAATTAGTGTTTTTCCATAATCCAAACTACTTGAATTTAATTCAAAAGCTTTTGTGTCTTACTTACTGTTTCTCTGGCTGAACAACTGCAACCTTTCTCTGTTTCTCCACTGCAAAGAACACATAAAATATACATTTGAGTCTCTTAACAAGCCAATATCAAATATAAATATAAATTTATAAGGTAATTTGTGTACACAGCACCTTGGCACTGAGAAGTCTGTGCTGTAAAACTGACCTCTGGGCTTGCAGGGGTGATGAAGAGGATAGCCATTGGTCTCACACCAGCTCACTGGGAAAATATCCATGGAGTCTGTGTGAACTATGATTTCTGGGATGGCTTGCTTCAGACCTGAACAAAGAGCGGGAGGGAGAGATAAATTAGACTAATCCTCATGCCTACTGACCCGTGATGTCTATAAAGGGTTAAACCCAGTCTTATATTAGTCCATTAGTGGTCTTGCTATTTTTAATCAGGGACTCTGTTTTGTTAGTTTCCTCTGGAACCAGTCCAAGGAAACACTGCAAAATTATTTTTGCTCATTCACAGCTGCCATACTGCAGAAAAAAAGGAGTGTTGATGTCACACCTTCCAAACGAATCCACATGTGTTGACCTTTGACCTTGATAACAGTTGCTACGTGAATGTTTTCAGGACAGAGTGGGTTGACAGCCTCCAGCATCATGGACTCTTTAATGCACTGATCAAAAGGGTCCTACAAGGAAGTTTAAAAAGTCAATGTCAGAAAGTCACATCAGCGACAAAAAGCCATCAATAACTGAGATTTGAAGAAGTCTCTAGAAATCTCTAGAAATTCTAATCTTTTTGAAAGAAATTAATACTTTTATTCAGCAAATATATATATAAAAAAAAATATATCACAATTTTTTTCCAGAAAATCCCAATTCACGATTTTATCATGATTCTTTGTCATTTTGTTGGTTTTGCTCATTTGCAAGTTGTCTGAGCAGTACAGCCAAACTAATTTCCCTATTTTAAAAACAAAGCCTTACAAGGTAACAAAATATAAAATAAAAAAGAATGGCAGATATTTAGGCCAAAGAGGGTGAAGACAAAAATCTGTCATTATTTTATCTTTGTTATTAAACAAATAAAAACAAAGATGCTTTATTTTTCAGGTACAGTAGGTGTTTTAGCAGTAGCATTCAAGAAACCAAAATAACAAATATAAAAATAAAACACTATATACTGTATAAATTACACAGTACTATTATATACTGTATAAATTATACATTGATTCTTATTCAAACAAACAACTGTATTAAAGTGTATTAAAGCTCTTCAGTCAAGAGCAGTGAGTGATTTTTCTCTGTGTTTTGTTGTTTTATTAACATTAAAGGGATAGTTCACCCAAAAATTAAAATGCTGTCATCATTTACTCTCAGGTATTTTTTAAACCTGAATGAGTTTCTTTCTTCTGTTGAACATAACATTTATTTTGAAGAATATGGGTAACCAAACAGTTGCTGGTCCCCAGAGACTTCTATAGTATTTTTTTTTCCTACTATCAAAGTCAATGGGGACCAGCAAGCAACTGTGGTTACCTACATTCTTTAATCTTATTTGTGTTCAGCACAAGAAAGAAATTAATACAGGTTTAGGACAGCATGAGAGTGAGTAAATAACAACAGAATTAAAATTTTTGGGTGAACTTTAATTAGGGTTGTCGCGATAACCGCAATACCGCGCTATTGACGAGCAAACTGCAGAGGAATGCAAGAACCGCAGCAACAGCGATTTTTGCGTGTTTTTCTTTTTCCGTAAGGTTATGCCTATATATATATATATATGGCGGTAATACCGCATACCGCGCTATTGAGGCACTCAAAATTACCGCAAGGGAAATTCCCTCACCGCGACAGCCCTAACTTTAATGACAATCGGCAGCATGTTTAGAACTATTAGTTTGCTAATATACACACACACATCCATTTTCTGTTGCAACGGTTTACTTTCACTTTAGACATAACCAACTGTGTTTATATGTATATGTTTTTTGTTTTTTTTACAGTATTACCACAATCAGACGTAATATAACTTAGTCCAGTAATCAGGCGCTGTTTGACAGGCTTTTTAGTGTGCACGTGCTTCAGGTGTACGCGCAAAAAGCACATGTCAGAACAGCACGCAAATGAAATGTTTAACCGGCAAGGCTTTAAAGCACATGCAAATAATACTTTTGTGATTGTGAAGTGCAGCGTTCCGTGAGTGTATCTCTACCACTGAGTTAACATTTGATGTGAATGTATGTGGCGTTGTACAGTATATTGAGATGGAGGTGCCAAAACTGCAACTGATAGAATGTGCGCTGTAGCACAATAGTACAATATTTCTTCAAAAGCAGATAGTGGAGACATTTTAATCGTCCATAATCAAAAATCATGATAATCGTACATCCCTATCTTAACCTGATCAAAAGTGACATTTTAAAATGATATAAAATATTTCTAGTTTCTTTTGAACTTTTTATTCATCAAAGAATCCTGAAAAAATATGATTTTTTCCCCCAGAAAAATATTAAGCAGCTCTGAAACAAATGTATAATAATAAATGCTTCTTGAGTAGCAAATCAGTATATTAGAATGATTTCTGAAGGATTATGTGACACTGAAGACTAGAGTAATGATTGCAGAAAATTCAGCTTTGCCATGACTGGAATAAATTACATATTTTGATCAAATGAATGCAGCCTTGGTGAGCATAAGAGACATTTGAACGGTAATGTACAGAAAACCACATGCATAAATTTAACATGCTGAAAAAAATCCAGTTTTTTTAAATCATTATCTTAAAAAAAATGAATACATGTGTCAACATAAAAAAAAAGAAAAATATTAAGTCTTACAATTTAATATCAGTCAAATTATTCAAAGTCTAATAACATGACATTTTAAAAGACTTCTTCAATTAACTGATTCATAAGGTCAAAGTCAAACTTCATTTCCACCCCCCAAAAATGTCATGCTTCAATTTGTGATTTTTGTAAATTAAAATGAGCTTTCAACAATTCAAAAATGTAAAACTTGTTAACTAGGGATGCACGATATTATCGGACTGATATCGGAATCGGCTGATAATGGCTTTAAATGTAAATATTGGCATCTGCTGATATGAAAAATTATGCCGATATGTCTTGCCGATAAGAGGAATATGTTAACTCACATGTGCTCAGGGTGTGCTAGCGATTAGATCAAGTCAGCATAGTGGCTCATTCTTTAAGCAATGTTTTGTCTGGAATGATGATTAGATTCACTCTTTTGGATCGCTGCATTTAATCTGTGAAAGCAGGCACAGAATGACGTGTTTGGTGTATGATAGAGTAAACAGTAATAGCACGTGCAGCCGCAGCCACCCCCAGGTCCTAATGCCCATTCGGTAAGGAGTTTTAATCTGTAGGGGGCGCCTTTGGCCTACTTCTAATTAAATTAAAAGCAAAATAGCCTACACAAGTAACATTTAGACTGTTTCTGATAAAATAAAGCAGTAATTGATGTCATAAAATAATGAGTATGTTTTGATTTAAAGGTCAGAAGCTATAACTTACATTTAAAAAAAATCACAAACATGACACTTGAAAATTAAATAATTTTATATATACGATTTATTAATTAATGTGTAATATGTTTTATTTTTTTTAAACAAATAATAAGCTCTAAAAGATTTTCAAAATTTTTACAACTCATTTGCCTTAAACCATCTACAAATGTTAAATCTTAAAATAAAATGTAAGGGTTAACACTGCATGTTTCTGGGGGAAAAATGCAGCGACTGATATATAGTTTATTTATACAATGTACTGTCAATAAACCTTCATTATTGTTTATTTAATTCTAACAAATAATTTCTTGTTAAAAACTAACCAAAATTAAAAATATTTTGCTTATAACTTCTGCACAGTAGAGACTTGGTGTTGTTTCCAAACAAAGGGGAATATATCGGTATTGGTATCGGCCAAAATGAGTTGGAAAATATCGACAAATCGAATATCGGCAAAAATCCAATATCGTGCATCCCTATAGTTAACCATGAAAGAGGTGTATTTTAATCATTTTATGTATTTTTAATGTAAAAATTGAATTTTTATTGTATTTGTAATGTGTTTAATGTGTTTAATGTATTCGTGTCATGCAATTGCCCCATCTTTAAATATGCAGAAAGAGAAACTCACTGGAGGAAAGCACTGCTGAGGGGCTGCTTCAGCTTCACACTGCTTCAAATAGTCCGCCCAGTCAAAGTCCTGACCTTGGAACCCTACACACACACACACACACACGACCACACAAAGGTCAACGAGTGCACCTGAGAAACTGTCAACTGCCTGACTAGGTCCCTAATATACATATAGATTACAAAAAAGGTTTTAACTTTGAGGTAAATCACAAACAGAACCCCAATGGCAATTCAAATGATGAACTAATCAGTATGTTGATTGACAATTAGAAGCATGTGAGGCGTAAAGGAGAATTAACAATAAACACTTTGATATGTGAGTGCTCAAAGCAACAAAGGTCCAAAGAGGTCAAATAGTGCCTCCCAGACTAAGACCACAGTATATTACCACAAACTGGTGTCAAGAAAACACCTGGAAACCAGATCAAAATAAAAGGATAAATCGCATTTATTGATTTCTCATCCAGATGGGTTTATGTTTGGCAAAGTCCAAAAGCCTTAAGCCTCAGTGTCTGTTTCTAGCTGTTAAAATGGGGAAGGTTCCATAATGACATGGCCAGCCGCCCCACACCAGCCATTAGGTCTAATGTCTGCTCTGCTGGGCAGTATAACTGCTAGTGAATGAAGTCATTTTTCAGGACAGGGAGCATCCTACAGTAAAAACACTGCTCGCTCATGTGTGCATATTTCTACAAAACCAGTGTTTCATGGACAGCAGGATGAAGTGAAATGCTTGGTAGCATATCTAATCGCCAGATCTTTTATGCAAAGTTTTCCTGCTTGAGAAGAATGATGCCATTTTTCCTACAGACAGTTCAAGACTTGTATCTCTTGTTTGCTTCACTTCCTGTTTCAACGCTTTTTGGTTTCATTGTCTTCTGAATATGACCTCGTTAGTTATATCGTAACACACACACACAAATTATATAAATATATATATATATGGCGGTAATACCGCAACCGCGCTATTGAGGCACTCAAAATTACCGCAAGGGAAATTCCCTCACCGCGACAGCCCTAACTTTAATGACAATCGGCAGCATGTTTAGAACTATTAGTTTGCTAATATACACACACACATCCATTTTCTGTTGCAACGGTTTACTTTCACTTTAGACATAACCAACTGTGTTTATATGTATATGTTTTTTGTTTTTTTTACAGTATTACCACAATCAGACGTAATATAACTTAGTCCAGTAATCAGGCGCTGTTTGACAGGCTTTTTAGTGTGCACGTGCTTCAGGTGTACGCGCAAAAAGCACATGTCAGAACAGCACGCAAATGAAATGTTTAACCGGCAAGGCTTTAAAGCACATGCAAATAATACTTTTGTGATTGTGAAGTGCAGCGTTCCGTGAGTGTATCTCTACCACTGAGTTAACATTTGATGTGAATGTATGTGGCGTTGTACAGTATATTGAGATGGAGGTGCCAAAACTGCAACTGATAGAATGTGCGCTGTAGCACAATAGTACAATATTTCTTCAAAAGCAGATAGTGGAGACATTTTAATCGTCCATAATCAAAAATCATGATAATCGTACATCCCTATGTTAAACTGATCAAAAGTGACATTTTAAAATGATATAAAATATTTCTAGTTTCTTTTGAACTTTTTATTCATCAAAGAATCCTGAAAAAATATGATTTTTTCCCCCAGAAAAATATTAAGCAGCTCTGAAACAAATGTATAATAATAAATGCTTCTTGAGTAGCAAATCAGTATATTAGAATGATTTCTGAAGGATTATGTGACACTGAAGACTAGAGTAATGATTGCAGAAAATTCAGCTTTGCCATGACTGGAATAAATTACATATTTTGATCAAATGAATGCAGCCTTGGTGAGCATAAGAGACATTTGAACGGTAATGTACAGAAAACCACATGCATAAATTTAACATGCTGAAAAAAATCCAGTTTTTTTAAATCATTATCTTAAAAAAAATGAATACATGAAATGAATGCAGCCTTGGTGAGCATAAGAGACATTTGAACGGTAATGTACAGAAAACCACATGCATAAATTTAACATGCTGAAAAAACTCCAGTTTTTTTAAATCATTATCTTTAAAAAAATTAATACATGTCAACATAAAAAAAAAGAAAAATATTAAGTCTTACAATTTAATATCAGTCAAATTATTCAAAGTCTAATAACATGACATTTTAAAAGACTTCTTCAATTAACTGATTCATAAGGTCAAAGTCAAACTTCATTTCCACCCCCCAAAAATGTCATGCTTCAATTTGTGATTTTTGTAAATTAAAATGAGCTTTCAACAATTCAAAAATGTAAAACTTGTTAACTAGGGATGCACGATATTATCGGACTGATATCGGAATCGGCTGATAATGGCTTTAAATGTAAATATTGGCATCTGCTGATATGAAAAATTATGCCGATATGTCTTGCCGATAAGAGGAATATGTTAACTCACATGTGCTCAGGGTGTGCTAGCGATTAGATCAAGTCAGCATAGTGGCTCATTCTTTAAGCAATGTTTTGTCTGGAATGATGATTAGATTCACTCTTTTGGATCGCTGCATTTAATCTGTGAAAGCAGGCACAGAATGACGTGTTTGGTGTATGATAGAGTAAACAGTAATAGCACGTGCAGCCGCAGCCACCCCCAGGTCCTAATGCCCATTCGGTAAGGAGTTTTAATCTGTAGGGGGCGCCTTTGGCCTACTTCTAATTAAATTAAAAGCAAAATAGCCTACACAAGTAACATTTAGACTGTTTCTGATAAAATAAAGCAGTAATTGATGTCATAAAATAATGAGTATGTTTTGATTTAAAGGTCAGAAGCTATAACTTACATTTAAAAAAAATCACAAACATGACACTTGAAAATTAAATAATTTTATATATACGATTTATTAATTAATGTGTAATATGTTTTATTTTTTTTAAACAAATAATAAGCTCTAAAAGATTTTCAAAATTTTTACAACTCATTTGCCTTAAACCATCTACAAATGTTAAATCTTAAAATAAAATGTAAGGGTTAACACTGCATGTTTCTGGGGGAAAAATGCAGCGACTGATATATAGTTTATTTATACAATGTACTGTCAATAAACCTTCATTATTGTTTATTTAATTCTAACAAATAAGTTCTTGTTAAAAACTAACCAAAATTAAAAATATTTTGCTTATAACTTCTGCACAGTAGAGACTTGGTGTTGTTTCCAAACAAAGGGGAATATATCGGTATTGGTATCGGCCAAAATGAGTTGGAAAATATCGACAAATCGAATATCGGCAAAAATCCAATATCGTGCATCCCTATAGTTAACCATGAAAGAGGTGTATTTTAATCATTTTATGTATTTTTAATGTAAAAATTGAATTTTTATTGTATTTGTAATGTGTTTAATGTGTTTAATGTATTCGTGTCATGCAATTGCCCCATCTTTAAATATGCAGAAAGAGAAACTCACTGGAGGAAAGCACTGCTGAGGGGCTGCTTCAGCTTCACACTGCTTCAAATAGTCCGCCCAGTCAAAGTCCTGACCTTGGAACCCTACACACACACACACACACACGACCACACAAAGGTCAACGAGTGCACCTGAGAAACTGTCAACTGCCTGACTAGGTCCCTAATATACATATAGATTACAAAAAAAGTTTTAACTTTGAGGTAAATCACAAACAGAACCCCAATGGCAATTCAAATGATGAACTAATCAGTATGTTGATTGACAATTAGAAGCATGTGAGGCGTAAAGGAGAATTAACAATAAACACTTTGATATGTGAGTGCTCAAAGCAACAAAGGTCCAAAGAGGTCAAATAGTGCCTCCCAGACTAAGACCACAGTATATTACCACAAACTGGTGTCAAGAAAACACCTGGAAACCAGATCAAAATAAAAGGATAAATCGCATTTATTGATTTCTCATCCAGATGGGTTTATGTTTGGCAAAGTCCAAAAGCCTTAAGCCTCAGTGTCTGTTTCTAGCTGTTAAAATGGGGAAGGTTCCATAATGACATGGCCAGCCGCCCCACACCAGCCATTAGGTCTAATGTCTGCTCTGCTGGGCAGTATAACTGCTAGTGAATGAAGTCATTTTTCAGGACAGGGAGCATCCTACAGTAAAAACACTGCTCGCTCATGTGTGCATATTTCTACAAAACCAGTGTTTCATGGACAGCAGGATGAAGTGAAATGCTTGGTAGCATATCTAATCGCCAGATCTTTTATGCAAAGTTTTCCTGCTTGAGAAGAATGATGCCATTTTTCCTACAGACAGTTCAAGACTTGTAAGACAGCATTCCAAGAAAAAAAGTTGATCTGAAAGGCAAGGGTGGACCTCCATTCTATTAGGTCCTTTTATTAATAAATTGTTAGGCATTTGTGTTATTTCACCTTCCTTACTGTATATGATGATTAAAAGCAGGTTGAATCTACGGACCTGGAGGAGGGCAGAGCTTGACTCCATTCTTGAGACTCCACTGTGTAGGGAAGACTCCTGGACTGTCTCTGTGACACAGGAAAGAGCGTCTGCATCTCTCTTTCTGTGCCTCGTCTCTCATATCGTCCATTTGCACCAGAAAAAACTGGTCATTAAACACCTGTCATACACAAACAAACAGGCAAACGAATAAAGCATACAGAACTAAGAAGAAGGGCACAGGTCTACAACTAGTTTTCCTGTTCATCCTGCACTCAGGTATCTGGAATACACCCATGTTTATGGAAAACACCCATCCTTCAGTGTGAAATGCCTAAACTTCATGTGTGGTAACAATAAGGAGACTAATTATTTTGGTCAAAGGTTGTGTTTGACAGAATACTAACTGAAAAGTAGAAGTCATTTCTGGTAAAGCTTTTTTATAACCCCACACTAGCACTGAATGTGTGTATTACAGAGTTGTATGTAGTTGCACAGTTTTAGGGTAACAGGTCCAAACTATAACAGTTTAGTCTGTTGAACACATTTTGGGGGTGATAATAGCACAGGGGAGGTAGAGTCCATTACGTTACCTTCGCCACAGTGGCCGGACTGATGGTGAAAGGAGCTGCTGGGTCCACAGCTTCCAGCTTCATCCCTTCAGTAAAGGAGTGTGGATTGATGGCTGATCTGTCCTGAATACAGAAACAAGTGTATAGTCCGTCAATATGACTGAATAATTAAAAAAACAAGTACAAAGAGCATTTTCTAGCCTTTCATCCATACTGTATACTAAACTGTATACCTCCAACACGATGTAGATTTTTAAAATACATTATTAAACCTATTCAAATAACAAACAGACATTATCATTGTTAAACACAGCCACAATATATACTGATATAACAGTTTAGTCTGTTGAACACATTTTGGGGGTGATAATAGCACAGGGGAGGTAGAGTCCATTACGTTACCTTCGCCACAGTGGCCGGACTGATGGTGAAAGGAGCTGCTGGGTCCACAGCTTCCAGCTTCATCCCTTCAGTAAAGGAGTGTGGATTGATGGCTGATCTGTCCTGAATACAGAAACAAGTGTATAGTCCGTCAATATGACTGAATAATTAAAAAAAACAAGTACAAAGAGCATTTTCTAGCCTTTCATCCATACTGTATACTAAACTGTATACCTCCAACACGATGTAGATTTTTAAAATACATTATTAAACCTATTCAAATAACAAACAGACATTATCATTGTTAAACACAGCCACAATATATACTGGCAGAAATAAAAACTTACAAATAATAAATATATAAAAGCTAACTATAACAAATTAATTTTAATTTAAGCGAGATTAATCAATACATATTGAGAGTACGTTTTTTCAGTTACTTTAAGGATTTAAAAACTTTCAAATCTTTTTAAAATACCAGAAAATTAAACTATTTAGATTTTTAAAAATAGCACAGGAAATGTATGGATATTATTTACTGCATAAAAATTAGCATACACTGTGTATACAATTACACAGCAAGCATCATATCATCATCAGCATAGTACATGTGTAACGTACTACACTTTTGACTGTACACATTGGTTAAGAATTTGGCTTAAGGGGTGTTTCACACAAAACACTTTTTTTGCATTTAAAAACAAGACATAGGGCATTGGAATGGGAAAAAAGGTTTGTTTTTCTTTTAACTTGACGCGGTGTTCATGTGCACATGCTCCATAAGATGCTACCGCAACAGTCAAAGATGCTTACATAGAAAACAACAGAAAAGCTGTGCAGTGGAATAAAAAAAACATTCTGTGTAAGCAGCTCCCAAAAGATGCCTCCATTCAAGCTAACTTATAGCACACTTACTACAAGGACAATCATCCTGGTTCAACCTGCAGTTAAGTGCTTTGCTCAAGGGCAAAAAGGTCACAGTGGTTCTCCATAACTCTCCAGTTTATGATCACACCAACAGTGTTCAAACAAACAAACTTAGGGTCAGAATCATGTTCTACCAAACATGGTAGTTAATCAGTATTTACTGACCCTGTAAAACTCCTCATTGATGCTGGAGTCCTGCACCTGAGAGGAAACGGTCTTCTTAACTTCCTCCCATTCAGCTTCCGTGCGC
Organism: Sinocyclocheilus grahami; assembly: GCF_001515645.1. Lineage (NCBI taxonomy): Eukaryota > Metazoa > Chordata > Actinopteri > Cypriniformes > Cyprinidae > Sinocyclocheilus > Sinocyclocheilus grahami. The sequence continues at coordinate 482,004 of NW_015505843.1, forward strand.
AGGGCGAGCAGAGCTACAAACAAACATACACAAACACACAATTACCTCTCTGCTGACCACATCACATGTTTAACCTCTAAAAGCTAGTGGACTCTGATCTAAACCCCTGTAAACCCTTCCCCATCCACCAATCCCAACTATTGATTAGCTAAACTGTAATATGTAGATCTCCTAGGGTAAAAGTACTTTAGTAGCGCTTATAAGGACAATTCAGGCTGCCTACCTTTTTGTGCATGATCTACACTTCCAGCATGGAACAATTAAGCTGATTTACACATTAATAGGTCAGGAAGAATCTACTGTGAATCCTGTTGGTCTGTTCATTCATCTACTCTGTTAGGAATCATCTAGCCACAGCAGCAACTACAACTTTAAACATCCACATTTATTTCCAGTTTCTGCTTCTGTTTCCATGGTTTTAGCTGCACTGACCACTTACATACTTCAAAAGCTAGCTAGTGCTTGGATTTAGTACAGCGTTGAGCACATAAACATGAAAACTGGCCATGCTAGTAACAAAATCATACACTGTGAAGTGTATCCTATTTTTTTAAAAATTGTTATATATCATTCAACTAAGTTACATTACAAAGGACATTTAATTTGATTTCTGATATTTCAAGATACATATAACAGAGACTTTTTATAAATGATAAAAACCCTTACCTGCTGGTGGTCTAAGGGTGCAGCTGTGTTCCTGTGCCCAGCCCGGCAGATGAAGCAGGGGGTCCAGGTAGAAGACCCATGTGATGGATTGGGTGTCAGGGAGACCGTCTGTGCCGGCATATCGCAGCCGCAAGCGGCCCCCTACGTTCTCCTCAATAACTGTAGACCAGACCATCCCAGCATCTTGACGGTCCACTAGCTCGACATTTAGACCCGGACTTAACAGATCTATAGGATTACAGCCACGCTGAGCCTACAAACATACAAGCAAAAGATGCATGCACACGGATAATGTAATATATCTTAGCAATAACTATGGAATTTCATCTTAGCAATAACTATGGAAATTTCATTGTTTTGCTACAAGCATCAGTTTAAAGACCACAGCTATAACAGTGCGTCATTAATTTATAATTGTAATTAATATATTTTTTTAAATACTGTTTGAGGCTATATTGAGTTAGCCTCAGTTAGAAAAATTCTAATGATCGTGCCTTTTCTACCTGTTTTTTTTTTTATTAATTGCAATTATTAATTATTCTCATGAGTTTAATAGTCTTATTTCCTCATCTTAATATTTTGTTTTTTTTTCATTGTACAGCACTTTGGGTTGGTACGATGTTTTAATTTTTTTGAAAGAAGTATCTTATACTCGCCAAGGCAGCATTTATTTGATCAAAAATACAGTAAGATATAGTAATGTTGTGAAAAAATTGTGCAATTTAAAATAACCGTTTTCTTTTGTAATATATTTTACAATGAAATTTATTTCTGCGATGTAAAGCTGCAATTTCAGCAGTAATTACTCCAGTCTTCAGTGTCACACGATCCTTCAGAAATCATTCTAATATGCTGATTCAGTTCTCAAGAAATATGTCTTCTTATTATCAATGTTGAAAACAGTTCTGCTGCTTTTTTTTTTTTTTAAAGAACAGCATTTATTAGAAATAGAAATCTTTTAAATGCCGTTACCTGGCACATCAGTTTAATGTTTTTGCTCAATAAAAGTATTAGTTTCTTTCAAAAAATAAATAAATTCAACATTTTAAACAGTTGTGTAAATACAATATCTGACCAGAGTTTAAATACTTGATTCTGATTGGTCAACTGCAGAATTTAGCAGTAAATTAATGTTGTATAATGACTTTACTAAACTGTACACTTAATCTCTCTCATGCAACTTTCCATTTTTCCATGCAATTTAGAATAGCTAATCGCCGGCAATTTTGCAACTTGACCTGAAGTATTAATTTTAATATATAATTTTATCAGTTCATTTTGCAATAATGACCAGCACTCTATACATTTTCTTCTACATGTAAGGCATATCTCTTACCCCTTCCAGTAGACTAGCAGGAACACTGCAGGATTCAGCCAGAGCTTTCTCCAGCAGCGCTTCCCAGTCCTGGTGCTTCTCACGGACACCTGACCACAAATTCATTTTAAAGGGGTCATATGATGCGATTTCAAGTTTTCCTTTCTCTTTGGAGTGTTACAAGCTGATTGTGCATAGATAAGATCCCTGAAGTTACAAAGACTAAAGTCTCAAAACCAAAGAGATATTCTTTATCAAAGTTAAGACTCTGCCACGCCCCCCTAAAACGGCTCGTTCTAACACGCCCCCACATATCTACCTCACTATGTGGAAATATTTGCATAATGCCGCCCAAATGTGCACGCAAAGAAAGAAGGCGTGGTTTCAGTAACCGCAGTTAAGTGTTGAAGCAGCATGTCAGGGAGACGCTGTGTGTTTCTAGGTGAAAGCAAAAGCACTTTATTTGGCCTTCCGAAAGTAGATGCATTTAGGAATCTTTAAGATTACTTACAACAGAACAGCAATGCATTTTATGGACAACCGTTTTGTGAACCTAGGAGAGGAGGTAATTCAGAATCAGCTACTGTTTTGTTATTAGTTTAAGTATTTGCTATTGACTGTCCAAATGCGGAGTTTTGCGCATCGTGTGTGTGTGTGTGTGTGTGTGTGTGTGTGTGTGTGAGAGCGCACGCGCGCGAGAGAGAGAGAGAGAAAAAGAGAGAGAGAGCGGTGTGTGTGTGCGCGCGCGAGCAAGAGAGAGAGAGAGAGAGAGAGAGAGCAGTGTGTGTGTGTGTGTGTGTGTGTGTGTGGTGCACTGAATTTATTTAATACACGAGTTTCACACTTTGAGTTGAATTACTGAAATAAATTAACTTTTCCATGACATTCTATTTCATTGAGATGCACCTGTATTTGCTATTGACTGTTCAAATGCAGAGTTTTGCGCATCGTGTGTGTGACAGAGAGTGAGAGAGAGATCACAGTGGAGTCAGCTGTCTTAACCGTGGCTTGTGTACTGCACACATACCAGCTTCATCACTGTGTCTGTCACGCGACTCTGTTCCCCTTTTGGGCTCTGTCTTTACATTTATTTTGAAAGATGAAGCTCGTGATTATGGTAAGGGGGCGTTACATTTCCGACGCGTGCTTGCGGTGTTCGGCCAATCACAATGCACTGGGTCAGCTGGCCAATCAGAGCAGACTGCGCTTGTCGGGAAGGAGGGACTTTGTAGAAAACGAAGCGTTTGAGAGAGGCGGGGCATAGAGGACCTACAATAATGTACAGTATTTGAAAAATAATGTGTTTTTTGAACATTAAAGCATGTCAACATATTCTGTTACACCAAATACACAAAATAATGATCTTTAAAAAAAGCATCATATGACCCCTTTAAGGATATAGCAGATCTTCAGACTATCCTGCTGACAGATTTATGCCATTCTGTGCTTATGATGGCTTCACCATTGACACAGTATTTTGGGCCATAAGCACAGCTGTCAATAAGGCAAAGACAGCCAGAAGCAAAATGCCAGCAACCATCTGGGCTCCCCTACGCCTGTACCTACTGCACTCTATTGCAGGATTTTATTAATAAAATAAGCATTTATTAATAATACTTTATTTTTAATACATAATACTTTAAGTATTAAAATGGGTCTTTTAATAATTTCAGAGGAGTAAAGGCCGTGCCCATCAGCAAGCTGCAAGCTGCAAGCTAAATAAAAGCCCCAACACAAACACCCATCCCCCATTTCCTGAATATGCCCACAAATCGAATGTGAACAACCATGTAAAGGAATTAGCACTACGCGGCAAGCAACACAGCACTTGAAGAATGTAAAGAAATATGCAAATTTGGCACTGTGTACTGTGAGCATGTACAATGAGAGCATAACCTCTGCAGAACCTAAATTCAAATGATCTTTACCTAAAAAGTCACATGTTCTCGAGTGAGTGACTAAATTAAACAATTAGGGTCTATTCATCATCATTTAGACAGCACAGTGAAACTGCTAAGTCACCACAATTCTCTGCTCACCCTCTGGAGGTCTCATTGGTCGACCCTGCTGCTTGCTCCACCCGATCGGATGCAAGTCAGCGGTCATGATGTCACACCAAAAGTCAGTACGCCGATCATCTTGGTAACCCTCATATCGTAGCAACAGCAGCTGCCCACAGGTGGTGATTATTGTGGCCACCCAGTACGCTGTTTCTGATTCAGTACGCACACACACCTCCAGCTTCATACCAGGAGTCAGTCCAGTCTCTAGGCCTTGGTCCACCTAATAAAGAAAAACACTAGTCTGAGCAGATGATCTAAACAGACACATGGCCAGGTGACGCCTGGTGAATAATATGTACTACTAAAGTATTTCTTAACTTCAAATTAGCTTTTCTTTTTAGTAATTTTTTATGCGCTTGTGTCATTTTTATTATTATTATTTTTATTTCTATTTCTATTTATTTGTATTTATTTTTACGTTTTAGTCCGTTTGGTACTTCAACTTAAACGTATTTCAGTTTGTTGCCAAAGCAAACTTTCTAATTTTCATTTAAAATAAATTTTTTCATCTAATATTTACATTTATTTAATTTTTAAGCTTTATTTCAATTACTGAAAACAATTTGAATAGATTTAGTTTAAGTAAACAATAACAACACTGGCTAGCAACAGGTTTCACAAACACTCCGTTGTCTGCCACTGGTCAGAAGAATACAGATAGTTCCTCCCTCAACTATTTTTTGGGCCACTGTTCCTGTGCTGGGCTTGTCAGGATGCACAGACAATCTACCAATGAATTACTTATACCTGTCTTTGCATATTATTATTTCATATATCAAAAAATGACACGCTTTACCTTTAAATAATGAAGCATAAATTCAGTGTGAGAAAGTCCATGTAAAGCAATATTAAATATGTGTAAAACACCACAGAAAAAAGGCGTTATTAACCACCCAGCCAAATTTGAATGATAAAAAATAATAATAATAAGGTATCAAAATCTTGAAAAAATAAGCAGTATTCTCTGCTCTCAAACGCTGGAGGCGTGTCCGCTGTCGGCACTGAAACCACGACCAAGCTGCTTTGAAAATTACCACAATCAGAAAATATGCATTTACGTGATGACGGCATAGCTAGCTAGCAAACTGTAGGCTGTAGTGACCGTAATGACAGTAACTCGCGATTGAGCGGGCGAACCACTGATGCTAATGCGCTCTAGTTATTAGGTGTGTTCGACTTGAAGCAACAGACCGATCAGTGTATGACATCAAAATACCTCGAGAGCATTCGAAAGCATAAGAGCCATCTGCTCACTGTACTTTGATGTCCTACAACGTTCGGTCTGTGCAGCGCCGCTTCAAGCTGAACACACCTCTTTATAGTGTTAGGGGAGGGGCCATGCTCAGTGGCTCCATTGCGTCATCGAGACATGATTTCAGGCCCACCCAAAATATCCTGAACACAAAAATGGTGAAAACTATTTAATGGTCTAACTCCACACTTCAGAGCTACATAGTTCATAGTCTTTGTAACGTGTTTTCAGCAATGCATTTCTAGCATTTATAATGTGCTTAGAAACAATTCTCTGAATTGCCTTTACACAGACTTTAAGGGGCAATATTTGCCCTCTGGAACTGATTTTAAATGGCCATTTTTGGCCTTTCTGTCCCTAAACATATTAGCACATTGCATGCCATCCATTTATGTCAAAATACTTCAACTGAAATACGTTTTTAATGTGAACAAATGGTTGCCTATATTATCAACATGAAATACATGAAGCGACTCTTCATGACATGCATCTCTAATTATTGGCGACATCAGAAACGGATATTATATAATAGATGCTTTTTTGAACATTTTAGCAATTTAAAAATATTAAAAAAGTATTTTTTACACGGCACCCCTGCTCTCGACAGATGGCACCTCGGTTGGGAAACACTGATATAGACTATGATGAAAATGATCAAATCAGAGGAATGGACTACAGGGCCTTTTTTGCCCCTACAATTTAAATACCTGGGGAATTTCAGTCAGTTTCAGTGGTATTCTTGCCCCATGCCCTGGTTAATTTCTGACTCAGAAAATAAATTCTTTAAGATCTAAATGGTCACTTATTGGTCTTACAGATCCCATGAGAACAGGAATACATCACTAATGCATGGCAAGTAATCTAAGTGTTGACTTCAGAATTTGCTGATAGTTTTCTTGTGTGCTGGCTCTAGTGCACTCTACATTTCTGTTTTTGCCATTGGACATGACAGAACACAATGTCTTAATAAGTCAATTGGGTATTGGTGGATTCAAACCCGATTCGTTTTGAGTGATTCATTAAAAGAACCAGCTCAAAAGAGTCATTAGTTTATTAATCATTCCGGTAGCTCACATAGCTCTTGCAGCAAGGTCATGGGTTTGATTCCTAAGCAAATGCATTCACAGATAAAATGTTTTCCTTGAATGCAATTCAAGTCGCTTTGGATAAATGTTTCTGCCAAATGCATAAAAATGTAAAATGAGCCAGACTACTCTAACTGCCTGCATCAGTGTAATAAAAAAAAAAACATGTTTTTATCACATTCAAATTTGATTAAATGCTTTCAGCTTGGTTAAATAATAATTGCTTTTCTGGAGATTCCAGAGATTCACTATAGCGGTGTAGTACACAGACTGGCCCCATTTACTCACATGTTTAAACGCATGATGAGGAACAGAAAGCGTCCCGGTTTCCTCCAGGTAGTCATCCCAGTTAAACTCTGACACATCCTGACCAGAGTCCGCATCTGAAACATTGAATGACCAATAGCTCAAACACAGCAGAGTCCATTCAGCTCTCTCCACACACAGCCTCTTCTCCTCACATCAAACCATATCAACAACAGAGCGTGAAAGTAAGTGCTTGGTCTTTCCCAAAAAGACTCATGGCTGTATTAGTTCAAAAGGGTGCTTCTACTAAATACTGAGCAAAGGGTCTGAATACTTAGGACCATGTGATATTTCAGTTTTTCTTTTTTAATAAATCTGCAAAAATGTCAACAATTCTGTGTTTTTCTGTCAATATGGGGTGCTGTGTGTACATTAATGAGGAAAAAAAATTAACTTAAATGATTTTAGCAAATGGCTGCAATATAACAAAGAGTGAAAAATTTAAGGGGGTCTGAATACTTTCCGTACCCACTGTATATATATATATATATATATATATATTAATAGGCAGGAGCTCGCGCAAATTTACAGGAATGTGCAGAAATGTCCAGCATTCTCTGTCAAGGACAAACTGTGCCAGTGCAATTTAAATATGTGCAATACAGCTCTCAATATTGTAATTTTCAGGGTCAAAGGATGGACTATAGTTTTGTTTTTCTTCAATTTATTTAGCAACAGAACAGAATGAAAGAAAATAAATAGCTTACCAGACTCCAGCGCCTCAAGGCTCATGTCTGAAGCCCCCGGAGGACAATCAAACAGTTTCTACACGAATAATAAGGAGGGGGAAAAAAAGTGAGAGGAAAACAAACAATGAAAAAAAGAGAGATGAATTATGATATTAAAATGATTAACATAAAAGTGTTTCTGTAAAAGTATTTGCATGTGTGAGAGAGAAAGCATGTGACAAGACAGAACCATGAGGAGACTTGCACACATTTCACACAGCCTAGCTCATTTAAGTAATCGGGAGGAGGAATTCTTAGTGCGTAGCTTCAAAGATAAAAGCCACTTCTGTCACTCAGACTCCCCACATCACCTTTGAGAAGCAAAAATGCACCACAGTGCCCAATATAGCTTTGCAAAGTGAAATGGCTGGGTAGTAATACACCTAAACGGTAAAGACTCTAATAATGCAACATATATGGAGAGAGGGACACCAACACTAAGATACTTAACTAAAAAGCCAGAAACAACTTTGAAAGTTCTGTTTCAAACTCAACATGCAATCTGAAATGTCACTCAAAAATGCAAAAAAGAAAGAAAATGGCTAACAAAGTTGCATTAACTCTGTCTATCCAGAGCTGTCAAGCTGTCTTTGTGAAGGTTGACGTCTCTATTAAAGAGAGTCAGACATTCTCCCTGACAGCCGTTGGCGGGCCACGACCCTCCTGCTCTGCTGGGATCAACTCTTTCAGTCCACCCCCCTCCACTCCAGCACCATCCCAGAGCCCTGGAGCACAGCCTGGGCCATGGACACAATGTACTGGGGGTCACGGTGGTCTCCAATAGGGATTGAAAAGAGCAGCCAGGGCTGTTTAAAAAAGCATGTGGCTGTCCCTCAGTATGATGATCAACTGAACTTTAAAGCAATATGGGAAGAAATTACCCTTACAAAAAAAAAAAAAAAAAACACATGGTAATGACAGTTTCCGCTCAAAAAAAAAGTAATTTAGTGTTACTACTATAACTGTGGGAGCTTATATAAGCCTGTTTGGTCATCATAATAAAACTACACATAATGTAGTAACTAAGGTATTTTGGAGGAAACTATGTTGGTCACCATAGTGATTTTTTTATGGAAAGTGTAACACTTTGTTTCAATGTCTTTAACTCTAAGGCCATGTCCACACGTACACAGGTATTTTTATAAACAGGGTTTTTCCTTCTTCCGTTTTTAAAAAAATCTCCGTCCACATGAAAAAGCAAACGCATGCCATGAAGCACTGTCAAGAGCATGCCAAACCAACAGGCGGCGATATAATCTCAACAGTAAAGCCATGTTGGCCAATCAGAAGCCTGAAAAAGTTTCCAGTAGGCGGAGATAACAGCGCAGGCTCCGACGTCACAAGCCAAAATCTCCGGTTTTGCTGTCTACACGATAACACTGCAACACAGAGTTTTTGAAAATCTTCACCCTGGCAGGCGTTTTCAAAAATGTTCGGTTTCAGTGAACTGGTGCTGCGTTTGCGTGTGGACGAATGGCCTAACCGCGTAGAAAAAGTTGCGGTTTTAAAAATAAACTGCATTTTTGTGCTATGCATCCTATACTTTGAAATAATATTCCCATATTTGTCAAGATATGGAAATATTTATCAATACCCAAGAAGGCTGCTGTTACAATCAATCTGCTAATTTTGTGTATGAATTTACTCTACTAATTAAAAATTCCTATTACTATCCCCTAACCATTCCTTCCTCATTGCATTATTGCATTTTAAACATTTTAATTCAAAATGGTAAACAAATGGGAAACATCTGAATTTTAAAAAGAAAAGAATATAGCAATGTTGTATAGTTTTTTTAATTTAAAAAAAGACAAAATAAAATGTCAGATTCTAAAAACTTTTAACTATTTGAAGTACACTATTCATTTATTATAGTTTTACAGCAGTAAGACTAAAAGAGCACTACAGATAATGTAGTAACTATGGTAGTTTGGCAGAAACTATGGTGGTGATTTTTTTAAGGGAAAGGTGATGTAGGAGAGGACTTTTTTTGGACGTTTTTATGCTCCGATAAAATGTTTTCTTCTTTGTCTGTAACAAAATAGTTTAGAAATTCTACAACATGTTCCTAAATGGTGTCAAATAAATAAAGTCAAGTCGAAAGAGCGTTGTTGTCATAATCAACAGTTTTGTGTATGAATTTACTGTGGTAATTCAAACTACTTGTTCTAAATTATTATTACTATTCCCTAACCACTTCTTCCTCATTGCATTTTAAACTTTTTGAATTCAAAATGGGAAGCATATAGGAACAAAACTGAATATAAAAAAAGCAAATAAAAACAGCAATGATGCCTAGTTTGTCAAATCAGTCATTCTTGAGACGTGCTTAAAAAGAGAAAAGTTGGGAGGTTGTATCAAAGCATAGCTCAGTAGCTTAGTACATACAACAAGATACATAAATGTAGTTCCATTTGTCTGAGTACAAGGTTTTCCTTTTTCAATTTTGCACCCGGTTTTGTCCCACTTCTCAAGAACGACTGAAATAAAGAGGAAAAACCTTGGATGTTACATATCAAGCATAAAAATCTGATTCAGATGATACCACTTCTGTCATTTAACATCCATTAATCAACATGAAGCACAAAAACGTACAACTTCCACGGTTATGATCATGCATGTAACTTAAACCGATGGTGTTACAACGGCACACATGAGGGAATGAGGAGAGCCCAGGACAGCGGTAATCTATTTCTGGTGTGTCTATGAACCCTCAGCACATTCCTGCCAAACTCTGCCGCTCCATCACTTCAACCTGAAGACAACTCGCCTCCATTGAGCAAGCGAATAACGGCTGCGAGCATAAATGACTTAAAGCAACAAAAACGAAAAGACGAAAGGAAGATGATGACAAATGGCGCAGTGGCCGATATCACGTGCACCAACCACAGTCAACGCGTTTGGAGACATTCTGCTGAATTACTCATTTCATACGAATAATATTGTTCTTGGTCATATAACGTAACAGCTCAAAAGCCAAATCCAATTTTCACTTTTCTATTTTTGAATGCCATCTAATATGTTTTCTTGTATTTTCAAGGCAGCATGAATTCTTCACAATACGAGTGATGGCGACTTACAACACAACTTCTATTATGTAATGAAACTGTCACTCATTTCTGAAAGTGCTTGAGAAAGCTTCCCATTAAACTTTATCTTTTAAACGCGAATGTTACTGAAAACACCATAAAACAACATGATTTTCTACAGTGAAAATAACGCATCCGTGTTATGTATAACCAAAGCCCAAATAAGCGCCAGTTAGAAGGTAATAACAATAACTGATATATAATTTGATTCGTTTTAGTGAGTGCAACTCATAGAAATTAGCCAATAAAGGATGATGATAGTTCGCTGGTCAAGCGCAGTGTGTTCGGCTAGCCACATATAACTGGATAATAGCCTTGAACACATTCACGCCGATCAGGCAACTTTCATTCCGAGACACGTCGTGCAATTCAACATTATTAGACAGGAAACATTTTCCCGGTACTGTTTCGCGAGGCTTTATTTGTTGATGTGCGTGCGGCTGATTTCGTGCACATGCTAAAAACGCCTGTAAGCAAGTCAAGTTACTGAAACGGCATAGCTTCAGCGATAGAGCCAGGCACTCGTACGAGCGAACACAAGTCACCTTTTCTTTGGAGACGGGAAAAAAGATGCAGGCAACGCGAAATCGCTCGTTAAAGCCAAGGTCGAATAGGGCAAAGGGTAAAACACATAAATATTTGGGAATGCATTTCGTTTCTTACCAGTGAGGAGTTTTTCAAGTCGGTTTTAGATGCCGTGTCTTTTTCCGCCTAGTCGTTCACGACCTCATTCCAATATGGCACAAAGTGTGAGTGCGCATGCGCCGCCTCTCGCGCGAGCCTCTCATCCGCGAGCCCGGGGATTGATATTCGTTGGCTTTCAGCGATTAAAAAGGCGAACTTGCTACATATTTCAACGCAATCTTTATGTTGTCCCACCGAAACAACACTGAAATAACGTTAAAGCAGCACTTTGGTTGATTATTAGCTTTTTCGTTGGAAATGTGCATAGACTGAACAATAAAATCGCTGGGATGCAATATTAAACGGGTGCATAACCTGTTCAGGTCTTCAGCGCGCGGAGGTTAGCGGTTATTCTGGTTTATATAAATTTATAGGGATGAATAGAATCTGTAATGTGGTAACGAAGGTTTCCCGCCCTGCCTCTCTGCCGTTTTGTTCAGTAAAGTGTTTGTTTCTAAAAGGCTAGAATGTTCCATTAAACCGCTTAATCTGTCCTAACTAGCAGCCAGCCTCTGAGTAATTCATCTTTCTGGATCCTTCTGTGTGGAGACACGGATTGTACATTTTATATATGATGCATTCGTGTATAGCACATTGAAGATGAAATGATTTATTCAGAAACTTTGTTTTGAACAAAATCTCCATTTTCCTTTTGGTGTCTATAGTCAACATTTCAAAGTACTGATAAAATAATGTATCCCATAAGACAGGGCTTATTGAAAAACGAAACAGAAACTAAAGATCTTTTTAACTAAACCTTTGGATAGACTTGCTTTACACACTTAGTATCTAATCTTTTGGCAACAGGATGCACATTTTTGTAAACTGTTATACAATTATCTTTTACTAATTTAATCACATTTTTTCAGAAGTGAGTGCATTTTTTTTTAATCATGGATGACCCTAAACAAACTGCATTTTTTTTTTTTTTTAATGCTTAATGAAAGTAGTTGTGGAAATTAAAGTGTGTTTTATTCCTGGTCTCAACTATACAGAGTAAGACCAGAAAGTAAACAAGCATATAAGCTACTATTTCTATCAGGAAACTGTGGCGAAAAGGAAGCGATAATCAAATAATAGATGCACATTTGTTTTTACTTTTGAAATCTAGTTTTAGAACGTTAATCAATCAGTATTTTATTCAAAATGGGCTTCCCACTGATCAAACATGTGACCACTGACATGTTTGCATGTGAACATGATTTTTAGCCATTTTAATATTAATAGACCTTTGAAATATTATATGCATCATATTTGATAGTTACACCTGCATACTAACATGTTTCACGTGCTTCCTTTTATGTAGCTTTGACCCACACATCATCTTTCAAAGGGACAAACTGAAATTAAACAGCTCTGGTCATGTGACTGTTTACACCCGCCATGTAAAAATACTCACATGAAATCAAGACAGTCCGCGCTTTCATTTATAGCTGGCACCTCTGTGTAAAATACACCAATAACTTTTTTTTAGACCCTTCAACATCAAAAGTAAAATTTAGTCACGCATTTTAACGGCGGACCTGAATTTGCAGAAATGCTCCGGGATCTTTAGGTCAAACTAGGCTTAACGTGCAGGTCAAACTCACCTCCGCTAGATGGCAGTAGTTTCAATCCTTATAAATGAGTTTATGCGGCTGTGATGGACGGCGATGACGGCTCAGCCGCACAACGTAAACTGAACAAACGCCTTCCTGTCAGTTCTTTTAGCAAAATTATCAAAGTTTCCGAACCTCCGTTACTATGGGATCTCCTCTTAAGGTTATTCATTTTAAAGGCAGTGGTGGTATGGCATTTTTGTAGAAAGTATGATTACATGAATGAAGGTGCACGACAATAAAGTAAAAAAAATCAAGTTGAAGAAACCTTTAATGGTGTCGAGTTCCGAGTGAATTCAGTGTAAAAAAACGGTTCATTATTACCTCCAGTAACAACAACAGTTCAGAACAATATACATATATTGTTATATACAGTATCGTACTTTATTAAATTATCAACATTAAATAGTCCATATATTTATACTCTCGCTTGCTCAGATATATATCCTCCACCCAACAATATACTGTACCAATATACTACTTATTACAGTACCATAAAAGTAACCCAATGGATAAACAATATGTCTAGCAAGACATTGATATTTCTAGGTTTTCATATTGCAGAGGTTTTAGGTTCACCTACACAAGACTTACATTATTTATAGACCCATAGTGAAAAAAAAACACTATTTTGTGCCTGCCCAGCTCACGCTGGCAAAATCAGCACCTTAAAGTTAAAACTTAGAATGTAAAACTTGTTTCAGATCAACAAGAAAGGATAGATACAAAAAAAAAATAAACACCAAATCATCCCACAAACGAACCTTCTTGGTTTACCCTCTATGTTTAACAATGAAACATTGTATGAGGGCAAACAAGAAGGATTTAAGAGTGTTAAGAAGGCCACTGTTCAGTCAAATTGCAAAGTCCCATCATATTAAACGGACTAAAATATAGAGTCCCTTTCTTTTGGGTTTCAAGAATCCCTTCTTGTCTGTTTGTGTGGATGTGTGTATGATAGTAAGTATTTTTTTAATCACATGAACATGTATACATATATATCTATGTTAGGGATATTACAATTACAAATATAGTACATCATCAAATACATTTTTGATTTAAAGTTTTGATCATTTGATTAAAGACGACATGAATACAGCATTATCTATTTGGACCATCCAGACAGTATAACAAGTGTAACACTGGTCGAGCTCCTGGCTCCTGTACGCCATTTCTGATTTGAGTTGGGCAGGTTTAGAGTGTCTTATTTATCCAAGTCAGAATGTCTTATTTTTCCAGAATGGTCTCCATTTTGGGGTTAATGAAAGAGAAACCAGCAAAGGCAGACTGGTCCATAGAGTCTATCAGGTTCTTGTCACTTTGAGAGAGACGGGGCTTCTCACTGAGGAACTCCCGGTCAAAGTTGCTACAGTCATTGGGGGATTTCTGCAAGTAGAGGAAGAGAGATGTCAGAAAATAATCCTGAAGTAACTTTCAAGTCTGTTAAAGGGCTCATATCCTACTTCATTTTTTGGTCTGGTGTGACGTGGGTGTCTGTTGTGTTTTTTCACATGAGCAGAATTAACAAAAAACGCCAAGAACCCTTAACACAGAGCTTGGTAGAACTAAAAAAGCTCTACATTACGCTACCTTTAAAACATTTAGTTTCAGATTTGTTTTTCAAAGAAGTCTTTTCTTTTCTTTTTTTAATGAAGTCTTGACATGAACTTTAAGAAATCATTCTGAAATGCTGATTTGGTCCTCAAAAACATTTCTAATGATCATCAATATTCAAAACATTTGTGCTGTTTAATAGTTTTTTTGACAGCATTTAAATGACAAAGATTTCTTTTTGTAAGATTATAAAAACATTTCCTGTCACTTATGATCAATTTAATGCATCCTTACTAAATAAAACTGACCCCAAACTTTTGATCATTAGTGAACATTGTGATTCACAAAACAATCTACACTATAATGTGCTGCTCAAACTGTTAAGATTCCAGAGGCCACCCTGAAATTATCAGGGACCCTGTTAAAAAATAAATTCAGACACCCTTTCCTAATGTTGTGATTCTACCGAAAGATATGCAGAGATGTAGGTGCTACACACAGCCAAAAGAAAAGGTTTGTAAGATTTCACCTCATTTGACTTTTATCATTAATTCTTATGCAATTTAGGAATACTAATATTTGTTTGAAGGAATAATAATACCATGACAGGGCAGGTCAAGTTTCTGAATACCAAATAGGCACTGATGACGTACAGTATACTATAAATGTGGCAATCTATTCATCAGCCTGATGTCAGTAACTTGCTGAATAAATTGTCCACTTGGACTGGGAAGGAGGTTTTGATTTCTGAAAGTTACAGTATTTTTTTCCATCATAAATCCAACTCTTATCTCAACAGATCAAGGAAAATTTGATTGCTCATGACATGATACAGCCTCTTTAAAATACATTTTCGGTTATTGTAATGTCATCATTAGAGCACACATAAGACAAAGGTTATTGGTTTATCATTAACTTCTTCACAAGTTTTCAGCCATGAACGCTACACTAGCTAAACATTTATGACAGATATTTTGCTACTGCCTTTTGTTTCAGAGTACAGCAATAAGCTATAAAACACAAACAGACCTCGCTTTTCATTATTTACCTTTATATTGCATTACTTTGAATGACACAATGAATCAGATTCAATTATAAGATGAATGCATGAAGGTGAAACCTCTCTTAACACCCCTCATAGCAGTGTTATTGTAGTATTATTTATATACTATTATAGTAGTTATGAATATTTTGAATTTGCGTTTATTTTAATAATTTTAGTTTTTAATTTAATTTTAGTTTAAGCTTGTCATTTTATATATATATATATATACGTATATATATATATATATATATATATATATATTTCTATTTAGCATTCATTTATTTTTATTTCAGCCGAGCAAGCATTTAAGAATTTTCATCTATTATTTACAATTTATTTTAAAGTAGCAAGGAAGGAAAGCCATTTTTAATAGTAAATCAGTTCAAATCAGAATCGTACCACTTTTGGCTTGAATGGGGGAGACACCTCTCGTTTCTCCAGAGCAGACCAATTGATTGTCTTGAAGAAGGCATGTCCACGGATATTTCCCACAACACCAAGCCGCCGAGTTGGATCCCGCTCAAATAACTGTGAAAATGTAGAAGACACAGATTTAAATTCTGACAACATAAATTTCCTGCAAGTGTGGCGGGCCAGTTCAAATAAATGACTCCATAAAGCATCGGTGCTGACGGTGTTCATTAAGATAAATCAGTGGGTCAGACTCACTTTCTCCAGCAGGTCTTTGGTCTCTTTGGTAATCCACCGTGGGTAGTGAGGTACATCCATGCGGATCGACTCAAACAGCTCATCCTCATCATCGCCCTGGAATGGCGACTGGCCGATCAGCATCTCGTAGAGCAGCACGCCGAATGACCACCAGTCCACAGAGAAACTGTATTTCTGTCCCAGCAGGATCTCAGGAGCTATATAATCTGGTGTGCCACAGAACGTGGTTGCTCTGTTTTCTTCAAGCATGTTCTCTTTGCACATCCCAAAGTCTGCAATCTTAATATGTCCATAAATGTCCAGCATCACATTGTCCAACTTTAAATCTCTGATTAGACAGAAAAACAGGCATGAGATCCATTTGAGAAATGTAATTCATATGGACTTTTATGGCCCATTTTTGTTTGGTAATTTTCATTGTATGGAAAAGAGCAACTTTCTGCTAAATTACTTGTACATGATATATAAATTAACACAAAATTGTAATACAAAATTGAAAACAGTAATATTGTAAAATATAATTACAAAATATTGTAAAAAAAAAAAAAAAAAGTATTTTAAAATATAATTTAACCCTGTGATGGCAAATCATTACTCTAGTCTTCATTCACATGAGCCGTCATAAACCATTCTAATGTGTTGATTTGGTGCTCAAGATACATTTCTTATTATTATCAATGTTAGAAAATTGTTGCGCTGCTTAATAGTATTGTGTAAATTGTGATACATTTTGTTCAGGATTCCTTAATGATTAGAAAGTTGAAAAGAACAGCATTTAATTGAAATAATAAAACTATTAAATACAAAATCCCACTGACCCAATCAAAAAAAGAAAAATCACAACAAGGAACCTTATATAATGTACTGTATATACAGTAATTTTACAATGTATATACCTGTATATAATTCCTTTAGAATGGAGGTACTGTAGTCCACAGACGATTTCAGCAGCATAAAACCTGTGACAGGAAACAGATTTGACCAAAACACGTACTGTTTTTTCACAAAAAACATTATTTCTTGATTATGGAAGATAAACAGTATAGATATGCTACAGCAATTGTTTAACAGTTTTGAGAACATTTATTCAGAACGGATGTCACTCACGTGGCTCTGTACAAATCAAAACGGCCCTTATCCTGAATGTGGAACATCAGATCTCCTCCATTCAGATACTCCATCACAAAGAATAAGTGCTCCTATTGATAAACACACAGATCATCATCATTATTGAGAGATTGTGGATTGTGGCAATATATTTTACTGGAAAGAATGACCATAACACATCATTTCATTTAGATATGTCTTGTGAGCCTGCCAAACAAGGAAAATCAAAGCTGCAGGCAAGGCAATTTCACACAGTGCTAAGTATTTTGTGCTATTCCCCTCAATACATTTCTGGACTGTTTCAGAACCTGTTATTTTGTGTTTACAACATTCCATGTCATTCTCATAATGTTTAATGTCAAACCCACTGACTCTCAAACATGCCAAGCAGGCTGACGTGTTGATTGAATCCCGACAGTCACGGAAACTTAGCATGTGTAACAGCTAACGGGAGGAACGAGTTCTTCAGCTTACATTATGGAAATGATAACAAAGCTTTGTTTCTGCAATTGCTTTGCTCGAACCATTGATTTGCGTCATTTGACTGGAAGAGACTTCTCTTTGCACGACCACATTCCATATTCAGAACTCGAATTTATTTAAACTTTTAGCAACACTAAAACAACAAAATATATTAGACATATAATGCAGTCTTCTAGATAATCATTGCAACTATATTTGAGACATATTAGTGTATGTCTTTGTACGTCTTTGTATAGATTACTGTTTAAAAGTTTGGGGTTGGTAAGATTTTTTTAATGTTTGAAAGAAGTCTCTATAAACTGTAATATTGTGAAACATTACTGCAATTTTTAAAAAAAAAACTGTTTTCTATTTTAACATATTTTAGAATGCAATTAATTCCTGTGATGGCAAAGCTACATTTTCAAAAATTATTTTCATTTGGTGCTTAAGAATAATTTTTTATTGTCAATGTTGAAAACAGTTGGAAACCATGACACGTTTTTTTTTTTTCAGAATTCTTTGATGAATAGAAAGTTGAAAACAACAGCTTTTATTTGAAATGGAAATCTTTTGTAACATTATAAACATCACTCTTGACCAATTTAATGCGTCCTTGCTGAATAAGAGAAGACCCCAGACTTTCGAATGGTAGTGCATGTGTAACACGTTATTATTTGGAAGAATGCTCACCTTCGACTGAAAGGTGCAGTAGAGGTGTGTGAGGAAAGGGTTTTCCCAGGCCAATGCTAACACTCTTTTTTCCACCATTGTGCACTCCACGTCATCGTCCATTAGCACCACATCCTTCTTCAGGGCCTTTATAGCAAAATATTCTCCCCTTCCTTTGAGCTCAGCGAGCATCACCTGATAGAACATGGGAACGGTTTAAAGACAGGACTTCATTATAATACAATGCAGAAATCTGTATACTGTGGGTTTCTTACCTTTCCAAAGCTGCCTTTGCCTAGTACCTTGTGGAGCACAAAGTTGCTAATGGAGACGCGGGGTGTGATGGTGGTTCTGGGAGAGGCAGGGGTCATATTGTCCCACAGTTTTCCATACTGAGAGCCCTCCGCTAATATTTATAAGCACAAATATACATATAGACAAATACACACCAGTTTCCACACATTGATAAACACAAGACAAGGTTATAATTTGAAATAAAATAAATGTTGATTGAAATAAAATAATATATAAAACATGTATTATCTTAGCAAGTTGCCAGGGCAACATTATTATTTAGATTTATTATACTGTATATATATATATATATATATATATATATATATATAAAGAAAAAAATTACACCACAAACAAAAAACACCACAAAATTACTCAAATGAAAATAAAAGCAGAAAATTAAAAAATACAAAAATAAAATAGTATCATTCAAAATATGTATAAAAACTATGTAAGTATCTCAAAGATACAAAAATAACACTAAAACAAGATCCTTTTCTTTAGATTTTCATTAGAGGCCACAGAAAGTGAATTTAAAGGGAAGTGATTTCATACATCCAATAAAACTCACAGTGACACCAGCTGCAAAAATGACACGGGTGAGAAAAACGATTTCTTAGCAGATGCCACTTTGTATCTAATTAAATTAAATTTATGAAAGTTTTGAAAGTGTGAAACGTTTTGGGGCCACTTTATATTCAAATAAAATGAAAGCTAATCTTATACAAAGTACCAAAGCTAAGGGAAGCAATAATGCAATAGAAAATATGCAGTAATGCAAACTTACCACTAGGGTCCACTGGCATGTTTTTATCTACGGCTTGATAGATTCCAATTTCCGACAGAGAGGGATCTGGACGCTTTGTGGAAGATTTCTAAACACAATCAATGAAACAGTACGCATGTTAGATTTTGTCTGCTTTATTTCTGGGAGTTTGTTATATACTGATGCAGAGAACAGCATAATGCTTCATATGAACGAACCCATGAAAACCCCAAAAATAATGTAATCTTTTAGGTTTATAAAAACAAATTGTTACTGCAAATGTCTTGAAAAAAAGCCGAGGTTGACTGGTTGAATCACTTACCAGGCTAACTTGAGTCAAAGCCTCAGCCAGGAGCTTCTGGTTGATTCCGCAGAGGTTGGCAACTTTGCTCTGGCATTTATGATGAACGTTCATGCAACATTCTGAACAGAGGGAGTTAGTTGCATTAGATATTAACAGAGAAAGAGACAGAGAAGAAACAAAAAGAAAGGGAAAACAGATGAAAGACAACAATCAATAAAACGTCTTCCTTACCTTCACACTTGAGGCCTTGTTTGACCATTCCCCACAGCAGACTCCCACAGTGGTCACAGAAGGTCGGGCTCATGTAGTTATGGGTCTTGAAACGATGTGGCATGTCGATCTTAAAGCGCTCCTTCTGAAACTGCAGAAGTACAAACAGACCATCAGCACCAGACTGAATCTAAATGCAACATCTACAACGCCTTATGGTGCCCTTTCAAGGAGAGGTCCTTCCTAGCCTCATGGACCCCAGCGCTGCCCACTGCCCATCAGAGACTCTTGACCAAAGTACTGCTAAACAACTTTTGATTGTCTCTCCATGCCAAGATGTTGAGCATTGACGTTGGATGTAAGAAGCTAAAATGGCCTGCGTTTAGTTTAGTTACCCTGACATATTTTGACACGGCTGCTCTACTTTTACAATGTCTTGGCCTTCTATTGATTACTGACAGACTCTGATCCTTGCTCAGTTTGCTACTGGGATTGGAAACAAGGACCAGCCCTTTGGAACTGCAAGTGAATGTTTCTTTCTTCAGAACGTCCTTGTTAAAAGTCCTTGACCCAAAACGGTAAAGGCTGGCATCAGAGAGATGCATTTTAATGCATATTAATGTATTTAGATACTTTGTTATGATATTTAGATATCATATATTATAATACTTATTTACAATAGCAATAACAATATTCTAAAATATTACATCAATGTAAAGAGTCACATATAATACATATATGCAGAGATATATATAAACATATATACTCTACAAGTCACAAGTCTCTTATGCTCATCAAGGTTGCATTTATTTGATAAAAAAATACAGTACATTACAATTTAAAATAACTTTATTTTACAATTTACCATTTTTATTGTAATATTTTTTTTAAATGTAATTTATTCTTGTGAAGGCAAAGCTGAATTTTCAGCAGCCATTACTCCTGACTTCATTGTCACATGATCCTTCAGAAATTATTCTGATTTTGATATTATATGCTGATTTGGTGCTCAAGAAACATGTTTTATTATTTATCAGTATCATTTCATATTATTATTGTGATATTGTGTTAATATTTTTGTGGAAACAATGATACATTATATACACAATATACTGTACATTAAATAAAATAACCTAATATTGTAAAAGTTTTCGTTTTTTTTTTTTTTTTATAAAAAATTGGTTTCAGATCCTTTAACAATTGGAGGCCTCCCGACAGAACTGCTTTGGACCCTCTCATGGTCACGGACCCATTGCTGATCAAGTGTGTTTCTATGTCAGAGGTTCAGAACACTAATGCTTACCACTGTATCTCGACTGTTGGTTGCTGTTCCTGTGCATCTCCCAATGATCTTATCAATGCACTTCTTGTGAATGGCTGCATTGCATTCTGGAAAATAGCAAGGGGGCAGTAAGGTTTAATGTGTGCAAATTACCTTTTAATTAATTTAATAGTACAAAATATCGTATTAAAAACAGATTTAAAAAGAGCCCATTATGTTAATTCCACAGGAGGATCATTTATGTGGCACATACAAAAACCAGGTCAAAATGTAACATTAAATTACTAATCTGTTATTCAAGGAACAAATCGACTAACATGTATAATGTGTGTCCTTACTGAGAACCAAATGGGAGTGTCTAGAAAAGATTGAGAAATCTGTGAAGATACTTACGCCTACATTTGTAGCCCTGCTTGTTGAGACCCCTGGAATGCAAAAAGAGTGTGTTGGAGTATTGATATTTGTACACAGCGGGTGATAATGGACTGTACACAAATGGTATAAATTTAATTCTTATTAGGGAGAATCTGGAGCACTGACTCTCTCCAATACATATACATTTATATACTGTACACAGCGTGAACAAAGCACTAAGGCATAACAATCTGTCTCGCACTGCACAGAAAAGAGACAGCCCGAGGGACTCTGCTGAGGCGGCTGAAATATCAGAGGACAGTCCGAGTGCGCTTGCTTGCGCACACAAACACAGATGCTATCCAATACTACGACTTACAATCACACACACACACTAAGATCATTGCTGCCAGACTCTTCTGGCTGCTTAAGATTACTTTCAGTTATGCCTACGTGAGATGCAATTTGGAATCATTTCAGATTTCTGATAGTGATGAACTAATATTTTCTTGCAATATTTTCTTACTGACTATTTATGATGCGTTTCTTCATACAAAGTGACTGATCTCGCTGGCTCCCTGGACTAACCTGTTATAGTATGCCAATTATGGACTATGCATTACTTTGACTGAAAAGTACCTTGTTTAAGGGCACATCAGAGCTGCTTTGTAATCTCAGTAATTCTTCAGTTTCTGGGTCATTCCAATTTGGTATTGAACCTGCAACCTTTGCTTTTACAGCCTAGATCCCAAAGCATTATGCTAACCCCAAAAATCCAAGTATTTTGCATCTAACTTTTCCTATATTGTTTTGCTATGGAAATGATACCTCTAAAAAAAATCAAATTTTTCAATTGTGGATTTTATAATGTGAAAAAAGTGCAAAAAGCATATGTGCAAGGATCTATGTCATATCTAGGGACCACTCCACAATGTCATATATAATATCATGTGACTTGGGCTCTTCTGACCTAGAAACGCCCAAAAAACGCCCAGCAAAGCCCGGGCAACCACCCACAACAATCTAGCATCATAGCGTCAACAAAAAGTGACAAAATTCTTCTAAAGACAAAATCTGGTTATGAAGTTACCATGCACAGAAGCTATTAGACATGGGGAGATCACTGTGCAAAAAAAGTGTCACTGTATTTCTATTTGTTTTCTTTAATTCATTTATTTATATACTAACCACACAAACTCCCTGCAGACCGAGCAGAAGGTGGGCTGTTTGAAGAAGGTGGCTGTGAACTCATGGTTCTTGATAAAGTGAACTTTGGCCTGTTTGATGGCTCCTCTCCTTCTGTTTATTGTGAGGGCGCCGTCTTCCTCTTTCCCAGTCACTGAGGACTTTGATTCTGTGAAGAAGGTCAAAACAGGGTCATTTGAAATAGACAGTTTATTTCTAGTCACTGAATTAAAATGAACTTTCCTTGCACATTAATATTAAATTACATTGCTATATGATATTTCACCCAAAATTACATATTGTCAGAATTTTCATTTCTGGACTAAATATGCCTAAATGGGATATTTATTAGTACCTTATGCCTAAACACTGACTTTAAGATACTAAACATATTTATGGGGTGCATAATGACTTTTCTTCAGCATTTTTATAGATCACTATCAGTTCATTTCCTGCCAAGAGTTACAGAAGTAACAAAACTAAACAAAACTCTCACGGGTTGAGATTGATGGTTTTGCCCTCTGTGTGTTACCACAGAGTGTCACAATATTTGACACCAGTTATTGTTGAGTTCAAAGTCTTGATAATAAACATTCTTACAGTAAACACTGGTAGTACACAGTGAGATACAAAAAGCAAATCTGCTATAATATTAAAAAATAATAATAAGATGCCAGAAAGAGGACCAGCATGAAAATATGAGTAAGATGCATGAGTAAACAAAGACAGGACAGATACCAGCTGACAGGACAAAGCTGGTATCTGAGGGTGGTGAGATAATGGAAAAAAGAGAAGACTGAATTTAAAGAACAGGAGAAAACCAGAGTGGAACAAAGCGAAGCAGGGAGTAGACACTGCTTACAGAAATAGGCCTTCCATAGTTTTAAATTAATGTTTTAAAAATATTACTTTTTTGCTAATCAAGACAGAACTTGGATCAGAAAAAGTTCTCTATTAATCTAGTCGTCTAAAAAAATGGTTGGGAAAAATACCACCATTACTACTTTTCAATAGTTTGGGTTCAGTAAGAAACATTTATTTATTTCTTTATTTATAAAGAAAGAAAGAAATAATTTTATTCAGCAAGGATCCATTCAACTGACTAAAAGTGACTGTAAACACAGTTATAAATGTTATATGTAAAAGATTTCTATTTTATATTATTTCCGAAGGATCATTTGATACTGAAGCATGCAGTAATGGCTGCTGAAAATTCAGTTTTGTCATTACAGGAATAAATTACATTTTAAAATATATTCAAATAGAAAACAGTTATTTTAAAATTGTAATAATATTTCAAAATATCTTCAAAACACAGTTTTTACTGTATTTTTGATCAAATAAACTTCGAATGAGACTTCTTTCAAAAACATTACAAAACCTTACTAACCCCAATAAAACGTTTGCACGGTACAGTATATATGCTTACATGTACTCACCTTGGTCTGAATCCTCTACGAAGAACTGGACAGACATCATCACCTTCCCAGAAGGCTGCAGGTCGACCCAAAACTCGGCACGACCATTTCCTTTTTTGCAGCGCTCAGCAATGACAGAGACCCCGACCGTGGCCTCCGACAAAGCCTCCTCTGCCGTTTTCATCAGGACCACCTGTATGACACGGCCCTCATAGATGTGTGCGTCAAATGTGGATTTCCACGCAGGGTACATAGTGGGCTTCCTCTGGACCAGTGTCTTCCCCCGCTCTGGGTGGACAAAGAGAGGAATAAATGCTAATGATATTATAATTCCATCCTAAGTTTCCCTGTTTAAGCCAAATTCTAAGACAGCATTGCATTGAATTTTACCTTGCAGAAAGCGTTACGCTCTGTTTAAAAGCCTCACTGACCTGTGCTGAGTGATTCCTTCATCTTGATGGCACAGAATGGTTGCTCTGTCATAGGGGGAAGGTCTCCCAGGTGAAAATCATTGAAGGCAATCCGCAGGAACGGAGCCATGGTGAGAGATTCCTCTGCCTACATACAAAAGAAAAAAATGGATGAAGTTAATAGGTTCCTGGATGTCGGCAGGCATCTCTTACTCAGAGAAAATGTGTTTTTTTCTCATAAATATCAGAAACATCACTTGCTTTGACAAAACAGATAATCAGTGGTAGGCAGAGAAATATAATGCAGTATTTTTTAAAAGATGAGCAAAATGTGATGTAGAGATCTGTGAGAATAAAAGGGATGTGGGCTATATGGAGTAAACAGTTCATACTTTCTGATATACAGTGGAGAAATTTTGAAATTGTTATGCTGAGAATATAATTTAATAAAAATTAAAACAAGCACATTTATTGGACTCAAACGACTGTATATTTAGGATTTTACACAAAACCTCAAAAAAAGTTGTATGGGGAAAAAGGTTTTTTCTCTTATGCTCAACAAGGGTGCATTTATTTGACCAAAAATATAGTAAGAACATTAATATTGCGAAATATTAATAGAATCTAAAATAACTTTTCTATCTGAATATATTTTAAAATGTAATTTATTTGCTGTGATGGCGAAGCTGAATGGTAGTGTATATAATATTTTCCATAAATTTTATAAGAACTATTCATAAAACTCTCAATATTTGCTAAAGTTTCAGGATCATTGCTTCAACTTCCTGTTGTGAAAAGCCAATACTTGCAAAACTATGTGAAATTTACTCCTTTTTTTATGGTTCTGCTTACATCACTTTCACTGCTACTGACCAGCTAGTTTTATTTTCCTAATAGGCACAATGGTAGAGTAGAAGCTAAATGATGTGTTATTTTTCATAGCCATGTCATTTTCCAATACCACCCCTCAGGTAGGACCAGATTCCTGCTGGAATTACTGCACACACAATGACTCACAGAGCTTTGACAGGATTCTGGGGCACAACTGGCCAACTGCAGACCTTTACATGGTTTCACAGTTTAATCGCTGGGATTAAGAGTTCAGATACACACTGCACACACACTGCACACAATGGAAAATGAAGTGAATGAAAAACAAACTCCAAGTGCAGTTGGGACACAGTGAATCTGTCACAATATTAATGAAAGGAAAGTCATTAGCGGAGACAAACTTTTAAACTTGTACTTATAGTTTGTTATCAAACAGGTTTCCTCATCCACTCATCTGTCATTGGTCAGACAAATAAATAGCTCCGCCCCAATCTCAAACTATTGGCTGAATCCTTGTTGCTGTTATCGGGCAATGCTCAAACAGACAGATCAATGTTTTGAAAGCACCACAGAGCCACAGTGTTCATACTTCTGAGGAAAATCAACCTATAAATGGCTTATTCGAGCCATAGTTCCATATTAAGTGCTTTAATGCTGAAAAATGGCTTAAAACACTGATAAAGCAGCTTTCAGCATCTTTATCTCTGCCCCATGACTTATCGCTGAAAGACAAAATGTAGAGCAGGAGAAGTGGGACCATTTGTGACACCACCCATAACGGAGTACTGAGAGACTAATCGAGATGTATCCATTCGCTGATCTGCCCGTTTTAGGCCAGCGGCTCCACACCAACAAAGTGTTCAAACCACTCATGACTTGTTTACATCAGCAGAGCAGGCAATCAGAAAAGTAAGTCTGTGTATGTAACACCACAAAATGATAGAGGACATTATATGTGGGCATCTCAGTCAATGCGATTGATAAAGAATACATAGTTAAGCCACAACCCAAAATACAGAAGGTTTCATTGGGAAAAACCTGTAGTTACGATAGCATGCTCTCAAACACTTGGTGTTCCAAAGCTTAGAAACTGCATGCCCTAAAACTGTCCTGAAAATGGTTGATTTTGAACTAAATCTGTGTCAAACACAGTATTAAATAATGATACAGAGTAGATTTAGATCATTGCTAAAGGTTGTGACAGAGCCTTGCTCCACAAATGACATAATACTCCATGAATTATATCATCATAAAATGGTAAATTGATATAATTGGAACCAGCTTTAAAAGCTCCCACACAAAAACTCACAAATACAAAGCCAAAGAAATCTGGCGATATTTGTTTTTATCTTCTCTATTCTACATGGTGATGATGTGTTGTATATTCAAACATGTACATCTATAATAGAGAGAGTGAGAAAGATTAAGCATAATCTGGGACCACACACACACATAATATGACCAAAAAAAAACATTAATATCAACTAATGAAACGTTTACTCAGTCAAACATAAACCTCTTAGACTCAAATGCATATGACTACAGAAAAAATGTGTCCCTGGAGAGAGTGGAAAAAATGAGCCCATGCAGCAAGGGAGGGGATGGAGAGAAAATGAGGAAAAAGTAGAAAGGGGGAGGGAAGAAAGAAAGCATTGAGCAGCATACTGGAAGTTCAATGTGCTTGCTAAAAATCCAGACTGTTATGCTATTCAACTACATGACTGACTTACTAATGTAGGCTAGTGCATTCATCACTCTGCAAATCATGTTTTAAGTGTATAAAAACAAAATTTTGTCATGAATAATAATAATATGAAACGAGTAAGTGTGTGTGTCTTTTCAGTAGCCTCGGTTCCCTCTGCGGCCCATTAATCTGTCAAGAGAGGTCACCTCCCTCACACCCAGACCGGTTGCTGCTTAATTAACACACATCCCTCTGGTATGCCTATCTATGTAGACATGTGGTAATGTGTGCATGGCACTACATTTAACTCCTATGATGTTAAAACTGGTAACGGCCATGCTTCTGTGCTAAACTAATAAAGTTATGTATTATGATGAGATTACACAAATGCGTGCGATTAAGGTAGAAGGATGAGGAATGTCAGATCCTCACTAACGCTTAAGGCAACACTTCATCTTTAAGAACAAACAAAAATGAAGACCAACGCAACTGTTCTAACTTACAGATGACATTATGTTATTGACACACAAGCTGTTGATGTTACAGATGTTACAGATACAGATGCCTAAGATAGGTCTACAGGGGGAAAAAACAAGATATCTTGACCATGAATTAAGAATTTGTTCCCACTTTATTTATTTGTTCCCTTGTTTTAGGTAATGTTTGTTGTAGCCTACTAATTCATGGAAACATCGGGCTTTCATTTGAGATACTACAAGCACTGTAACTGATTTCACGTTTATGATTTTTATCATTCACTGATTTCATTGCTTAAAAATCCATATTGACTGAAAACATGAATTATCTACATTTTCTCCCGCTATTGTTTTTGACCTTTCACTGGTTTTATCTATTAGACACATTCTGTGTGATATTAGTCTCAGCTCACACAGGCTGTGTTTTGGAGATCTCTCTCTGTGTACTGGTGTTTGGTGAGAATTACAGTGCGTAGTGCCGGCCTTGTACAAAAGACTCGCTCTGTTTACTATCCTGCACCAGAAAGCTGCTCCGCTCACCTTTTTTCTGAACTTCCTATACAGTCTCCAAACTGTTCTCGCTCAATACTGGGCTGGAACATGCACATATATTCCAGATAATCTCATTATAAAAACGCTAAAAACTATAAACGTAGCATTAAAGTAAGATCTTACATCTTAGATCACTGTAAGATATGTTGGTAAGAAAGACACATTCTGACTTAAAGGGGTCCTATTATGCTTTTTCACATTTTCAACTTTAGTTAGTCTGTAATGTTGCTGTTTGAGCATAAAAAAGATCTGCAAATTTACAAAGCTCAAAGTCCACTTCAAAAGGAGATATTTTATTTAACAGAAATCACTTTTCAAAAACTACAACGAATGACTCGTTTGGACTACAACGCATATTTTCCGGGATTTGTGATATCACAAAGATTGACGAATGGGATGAGACTTGGTTGAGCTGCACTAGAGAAGGCAACGAGTGTTATCACTATGTCGGAGACACTCTAGCTTTCCCAAGGCAGACGAACTTAGAGTGGTTACAATCATCTGGGTTTAAATCGTGCTCAAATTGATTTGATTTTGACGCAATATTTACACTGAAGCTCGCAGGCAGCTATGGTAAGGGGCGTGACATTTCCCGACCAGGCACGGAGTGCTGCCAATCACAACACACACTGGCCCAGCTAACCAATCACAACACACACTGGCCCAGCTAACCAATCACAGCACATTTCGTATTTCAGAAGGTGGGCTTTCATTTGATACAGGAACTATTCGAGCCGTTCATGCCAGACTGGGGAGAGAGGGGTTGTAATAACGTAAAATATGTGAAAAATAATGTGCTTTTCAAACAACCTAGTATGAGAGCCTGTTCTAGTACACCCCCAAAACAAAATCAAGACTTCGTAAAAAAGCATAATAGGACCCCTTTAAATTGGTTGTTTTTATTATAGTTAAGAATGCCGTGTGTACTTATGATAGATAACACACAGCTGCTTTTTCCTAAAATAGACACTGTTTTAGAATTAGAAATTGCTTTGCACTGCAAGATCTTTCATTACTATGGTCTCCATTTCATGGTATTGAACTCACCTGCATAATATGCATGAAAAAGGGTAGACTGTCACTTTAAGAACAGAACAAAACAAATAAACAGGCTAGGTCAGAAAATGAGACTGGTGATGCAGGGGTTTAGAGTTGAGAAAGTTTAGAAAAAATGTGAACATGGTGTAGAGAACCTGTAAATTTATAAGAGGAGAGCACAGCCATGATTCAGAGAACACCAGGAAACCTGTTAGCCCGGATGGTGCAGTTGAATTTTCCTGTAATCACACTTGGGAATGCATATGTATTCATGGAATTACACACAAACAGCTGAGTTCATAGTCAGAGTTTAAGGAACCGTCCTGCTATTTGTACTATAACGTGAAGCAAAAATAATTTAAATAATCCCCCAGGCTCCCAAAATCCCCCTCTGTGTATAGCAGTCTTCATAATACAGTTTAGCAATGTGAAATCCTCAGTTTGAAGTCAATAAAAAAGGTGTTTGCATTCCATTTTACTTCTGTAATGTGGCACATTAATCTGAAACAGGATATACGAGAAAAAATGGACAGATAGAGAATTTTTTGGGATTGTAAAAAGTGGCTCCTATAGGACAGGTGATTTGAGGGGAGAGCTTGAAAAATAAGATGGCTTGGTGACATCAGCCGAAAAGAATATATTTTTAACTTTTTTTTTTTTTAACTCTTGTTGATTTGTTGCTAAAGAAACTTTTTTTATTATTATCAATGTTAAACACGTTTAATGCTTTCTATATTTCTAAAATAATTTTTTTTTTATATTTTAATATTTTATGGAAATTGTGATCTCTGTTTTTCAGGATTTTTTGATGAATAGAAAGTTGAAAATAAAGCACTTACTTGAAATAGAGATTCTCGTCTGTCACTTTTGATCAATTTAATTGATCAAAGTATTTGCTGAATACAATTATTAATTCTTTCTGATGCCAAACCTTTGATCAGTAGTGTATTTTCAAGTAAAACAATTCACATTCAGCAAGTGAAAGGACATGTCTTTATCTTATCCATCTAATCAGTGTTAGAATGTGAAAAGTAAATCTTGCATACCAAAATGGAGCCAGACCTAAATGCAAGGTTTTTTTTGTTATTGGATAAAATCATTAACATCAGTGGAATGACATTTCAGAGGAAGATTATGTTACCTTGATTTAAGTAAGACAAATATTTTCTTTGGACTGCATCAATGAATCATCCACAATAAGACAAAGAACGTCCATTAAAAGAACAAAGAGAGTTAATTTTCATTAAGTCAAAATCTAGAGCCCAACCCAGAACATGTTTATCAAGTTAAAACTGGAAAAACTAGACTTTTTAGCAAATACAAATAAAAATTTGCATCCTAGTTTTAGTGAGCGAGATCTAGAATTAAATGTAAATGTCTGCAGGTGAGTTTAATCAGTTACCGATCAGTGAATACAAGGAAAAAAATGTCATTGTGTGTGTGTTGCATAACACCAAGCAAAACCATTTCTTCTCTACACATATGTCATAGGGTTACTGGGTTAAAATAACATGCATCAAGGAAGCATTTGTGTGAAGAGAGAGCGACAGAGAGGGAGAGAAACATGGAGAGCGAGAGATCAGTGACTTCAAGGTCAGATGAGTGCTGAGTGCCATGTGACATTCGTTTTAGTGTAACATTGATTTCTCACCCCGCTCTTCCCTTAGGCTAAGAAACAAGAGACCCTATGCTTCTGTCTTTCTCTCGGTCTCGCTCTTGCCTATAACACATATACACACACACAAAAGCACACAATGTTTGGTCAAGGTTAGTGTGGAAAAGCCAATTCCTCTCTGAAACAGGGCTTACTGTGTGACCGCTTACATTGCTTACAAATGTGTGTGTGTGATATTAGGACTCAAATCCGCTCAAGGCAGTGTTCTGGACAAGAATACTGGGCACAAATTCTTGTGTGTATGTTGGTATATCGACCTAAAGGTGAAGCTGAGCTTGCCTGTCTGTCTGTGCAATAAGAGCGGTGTCCATTTCTGCCTTGCGCACACTTCACAAAAGCTTCATTAATCCAAGACCAATAGAGAGCGGCCTGTGTGTGCACCACCATAAAAGTATGCAACAGACCTTTGCTGTTGCTGTACGTTCAAAAATGATACAACAAGACAAGATGAGTAATAACATGCAAAATGTACAAAACACAAACAATACTGTCAGGTGTTGCACTCTGGGCCTCTTTACAAAACAATTTAGTGCTGTATTTGTGTTTGCCAGAGGCACTATGATGGAAAAAAACTCAAAACAAAGCTGATGATAGATTTGAACACTTCTAATGGTGTTTGCTTGTAAAAGAGTCGTGCGTGTTACAGAAACAACACTGATGTTGACAGACATGGTGACGGCGCACCATCATCGCTACTTTCTTCTCCCCTGCAGTTTGGTAGATAAATAATTTAGAGGAGGTGCCTGCTGTTGATTAAGACCTTTACTAACATGTGCCTTCCGGCTGAGAACAATGTGTTGATTCGGTTCACTGTACAGGTTGTGGACATACAGTAGAGAGTCTGATGCCATACAAGCATTCATTATACAATGAAACAAAAGAGACAAACTACTGCAGTCTCTGGTTAATGTCAAGAACAAAACACCCAGTGAGAATGTGTGAAAGAGGAAAGAACAAAAAAATGGTGCAATATGGTGGCTTGTGCATGTGTGCTTGAAAAGGAAAGATTAAAAATGATTAGGTCTGTGGTTGGTAAGAAAATGGTGCAATGCAGAGTGTAGCCAACCAAAAAAGAGAAGCTCAGTTTCAATGCATTTCAAGTTGGGATGCCCAATATATCTGTGACCGTACCAGAATTGGCTAACTTTTTTTAATGATCAATATTGACCTATTAGTGGGATTTTTATTTCTTATTATTATCTGTATTGGTTTGAAGTTGCTTTTGAAAAAATTGGCTCAAAATGTTTTATATGCAGTACAAACTTTATATACAAAAATGTTTTACATAAATTTTAAACGAAAGGGCATTCCTCTTCTTACTCTTCAACTTTCTCTTGATGAATGCAAAACCAATTGTATGGGTATTAATAACAGACAAACTTTAAGTATAGTGTAAAAAGCACTTCATAAAACTTGATGTAAAAACAAAACAATACTAAACTATAAACATAAATGGATGCATCATATTTAAAATAGTTCACATTAGTTGAATTCTATATTAATGCACCACGTTGTAGCGTTCTTTGGCGACCATAAACAACCTACAGCTTTGTCAACACCGCACACATGTGCATGGCACATCAAAACTAATAAAGCTAGTTTAATATCGCCATCATATCAGTTTTTGACCATAATATAAAAATAATAATTGTTGCCTGTGTCAACTTTGGTGCATGCCTAAATGTAAGAATGAAATAATCAAATAATCAAAAAAAGAAAAAGTGCAGTAGTACACAACTGCTTGCAAATGTTACACTGTAAAAAAAAATCTGGAGTTTTTACAAAATAATTTTGGCAGCTGTGGTTGCCAGAATAATTTTGTAAAAAATACAGAAAAACTGTAAACACATTTACGGTCAAAAACTGTAAATTGTACAGTATAAAACTGTAATTTACAAACAAGAAAATTTAAATGTAAACCAGTAAATTCAACAATGCACACTGCTATTAAAATATGTTTTGTACCTTTAACATACTGACAACCACCATAATAATGCAGTTGGTAAAAGAGAAAGCCACATGAAGAATCAAAGCTCATCACAAGTAGCTTCGCCACAAGCAGAAGTATATACTAATATATAGAAGGTGCACAGAGTCATTCATGCAAACACAAAACACCATCATGGTAACACACATGATACTTAAATAATGCATTAAACTTTCATTAAACAACAGAAGATGTAACATAAAGCCCAAATATACATAACTAATAACAAAAACTTTTTTAAAAACATGATTATTTAAACAAAATACTTTCAAATGTGGAGTGTCATGCAGGGAATTCTGGGAATATCAGTTTACAGTTTTTGACTGTAAATTATACATTGATTTGTTATTTTTACTTCTAAAAACTGTAAAATTAACAGCAAATTTAGTACGTATTTAGTACGGGAACTTACTGTTAACCTATTAACAGTTTTTTTCCCGTAGCGTTTTTACACAATTTTACAGTTAAAATTACACTTATTTTTTACAGTGTATTTGCATACTCAGTATACTTAAAGGATTAGTTCACTTCCAGAATAAAAATTTCCTGATAATTTATTCACCCCCATGTCATCCATGATGTTCATGTCTTTCTTTCTTCAGTCGCAAAGAAATCAAGGTTTTTGAGGAAAACATTCCAGAATTTTTCTTCATAAAATGGACTTCAATGGGAACCAACGGGTTGAAGATCCAAATTGCATTTCAGTGCAGCTTAAAAGGGCTCTATACGATCCCAGCCGAGGAATAAGGGTCTTATCTAGCAAAACGATCAGTCATTTTCTAAAAAAAATTTACATTTATATACTTTTTAACCACTAATCTTGCAAACATCTTGCACTAGCTCCAAAATGCGAATCCGCAAATTCACGCATGATGTAATCACGTTGGAAAGGTAACGCTTGGTTAGCTCTCATCTGTGTACTCCAGTTCAGAAAGGTAGGTGGGGCGAAAAACTCCATCTCATTTTCTCCTCCAACTTCAATATTCAGTGAAGTCAAGCTAGTGCAAGACGAGCAATTGTGGTTAAAAAGTATATAAATGTTTATTTTTTTAAGAAAATGACCAATCGTTTCGCTAGATAAGACCCTTATTCCTCGGCTGGGATCGTGTAGAGCCTTTTGAAGCTGCACTGAAACTGCAATTTGGATCTTCAACCCGTTGGTTCCCATTGAAGTCCATTATATAGAGAATAATCCCAGAATGTTTTCCTTAAAAACCTTAATTTCTTTGCGACTGAAGAAAGAAAGACATAAACATCTTGGATGACAAAGGAGTGAGTCAATTATCAAGACATTTTTATTCTGGAAATCCTTTAATGCAAATATGCACGTTTTTTAATACACTCCGTTAAAAAAATGAACATGATGACAAAGCATTACCACCATATGTCTCACACATTGAGGCCTACAGATATTCCCCATGTTCTGTTTGTTTTTAAGGGTGGATGTACAGATCGTGCGGTTGTCATACTGAATGGTTTGGTAAATATTGTCAGAGATAATAGTCACTGCTCATTTTGTGGTGGCAGATAATGCTTTTGAAAAAAACAGATAAACCTGCTTTAGAAAAATGGCACAGCTGACTTAAAGCTATTGCCAATGTGTTTGACTAGTTTAGGAGAGCCTGACCTCCCTGAAGACAAAATATATTTGACCTCTAGCGCCTCTGAATAACTCGCTGGCTATGGCGGTAACTATGGAAACCATGATTAAGACGCCTCTGAAGCGTTCGTGAAAGCGAGTTTATTTTATCCATTACTTTTAATATCGTGTCATACGACTAAGACATTGTGGTTAAGACTAGTTCGTTTCTATCTCTACCTCCATCTCCATCTCAAAGAACTTGAAAAACAAGACCGTAAAGTAGGCCAACATTTTAAAATGGTGTACATTTTACGGTATTCATGAGCTAGAGCGGGAAAGAGTTGCCACTTGCCACTCTGGTCTTTCTATATGTTTACATACGCATTCTATGAAACACTGTTGAAAAGTACAGCTGCTGCTTCCGCGTATCTGGACAGCGTAACTAAGCCGAATACAAAACTATTTAGCAAGTTTCTTTTCCTCTCCAGAACTTGAATGTTTGGGAACACACGATATTAAACATTTAAACGACTACCTGTCCAAAAAAGCGTCGCTAGTCTCTCGTTACCGAATGTCTAGAATTGTCTCCACTGAATCAGATATGGATTTGTTGGATACTTCGCTGGATGCTCGCGGCGACCGATAGACCAACATCGAAAATGCGACGCAATCCATTGGTTGCTGGCGGACAACGTGGATGTTTCATGTTATACATTGTCTGTCATTTCTACGCTCTCGATGGGCGTATTTATAAACACCCACAAAGCGCACTAAAAGTGAAAAGTTGCAAGCACATAACTTACCAACTTAAAAGTCCGAGAGGTTTCAGTAATTCGTCTCGTATTCTCACTGCTGCTGTGTGAGTTGAGAGCAGAATGAGTGGCGCGGCGTGTTTGAGGAAGTATTTAGCCGCTCGCTGTGCCTGTCTGGGGTTTGACAATACTGGAGGAGGGACGTCGGGTAGAGAGAGAGAGAGAGAGAGAGAGAGAGAGCGAGG
>NW_015505843.1:517510-557139 GCF_001515645.1 Sinocyclocheilus grahami
AGTGAGTGAGAGTGAGGGAGAGAGAGAGTGAGAGTGAGAGAGAGAGTGAGAGAGTGAGAGAGAGAGAGAGGGAGAGGGAGAGGGAGTGAGGGGGTCTATATCTATCTATCTGTCTATCTATCAATCTGTCTGTCTGTCTGTCCATACATTCATCTCTTTCTCTGTACATTAAAGGGATAGTTAACCCCAAAATTAATATTCGGTCATTATTTATTCATTTGGTCACTATCTATCTATCTGACTATCTGACTATCTATCTATCTATCTATCTATCTATCTATCTATCTATCTATCTATCTATCTATCTATCTATCTATTATGTTCAAAAACCAGCAGATCACTTTATAAGTAAATGAATCCAATGAGTAAATTCACTAGTAAAGTAATTAAGTTATCAGTTGTTTAATGCATCAGGCTTTGAGAGATACTCTGTGATGTCATATAGTTAAATATTTATCAGATGTGCACAATCAAGGTCATCATTTTCTAAATACAAATACAAATGTATGCTTCTCATTTAACTGCCCTAGAACTGGTTTATGAATTATCATTCTTGGAAGTTGACCTGGTGCTTTCATTTCCTGAAGGCAGGAGAATCCTGATGGAAACCTTGGCTTTGGGAAATCCATTCAGTCAACCCAGTGGGCATGGGCAAAACACTTATTGCACACGCGCGCACACACACACGCACACATAGGTAAATACACACACACACACACACACACACACACACACACAAAGAACCAGAAGTCACATGATGTTGACTCACAGACTGCCCCACGCCTTCAATCTAGGTCTGTCAGTGTTGTATAAAGCTCTGAGTTTCAGTTTTTCTATATTTAGTATAATTTTCAATGACTGTCTGTTCACCCCAGTCAAACATTTTATGTGTAACACATTACGTGTGTAAACTGCAATCCAACAGATTATTATACAACGTTTTGAAGAATAGTGAGGACTATTGCATTGGTTTATGATGTATGGTTTCACTTCTCTTCTGTTTTATAGAACTGCTTCTTGCCAGTTATTCCTATCTTCTCCTTTACTGTTTCTCTTTCCTCCTTATTTTTTCTCCCCTCTTCCTTTCTGTCTTATCTCACCCCTTTTAATACAACTGATCAGTCTGGCCTCACTTCTCTTTTACTATTACTTCCCTCTTCTTTCCCTCTATCTTTAAAGCCAAGTCTGTAATGAGTTTTAAATATGTGTGAGAATGTGCTATAGTTTATCATTTTTGGAACATTCGAATAGTAGGTCTAGCAAAGTGTCGTTTCTTCCTCTCTGAAAATGTAACGTATTATCAAATTAATTTGATAACATACATCTTAACCCAGTCATTTTTACTCTCAGAAGGGGTTCTAAACTACTTTTCCTTTGGATATAAAAGTAGCAACCCAACAAAATGCCAAAACTGTTTATTGCACAAAAGTTAACAAAAATGTCTTTAAAGGAATAGTTCACCAAAAAAATTTAAATTGGCTGAAAGTTTACTCACCCTCAAGCCAGCCAAGATGTTGATGTGATTGTTTCTTCATTGGAACAGATTTGGAGAAAATATTTGTTTAGATTGTTTTTACTTGTAAGCAGTGCTTGATCTGTGCATATTTCTCTCTTGATTCAGTGAGAATAACTTTAAAAAAAAGTTTCTTACAAACATGCAGCTTTTCACTTCACAAGACATTAATTGATGGAAAGTAGGCATGCAGATTATTTGAGGATTACCATGAAATCAGGTCTTTGAACTCTCATTCTGATGGCACCCATTCACTACAAAGGATCCATTGGTGAACAAGTGATGAATTTCTATCTTTTCTGATGAAGAAACAAACTCGTGTATATCTTGGATGGCATAAGAGTGAGCAAATTTTCAGTAAATTAAAGATTTTTTTCGGGGTGAACTATTCCTGAACCTGTATTTCATGTAGCCTGGACTGTCTTATTTTGCATCAAGGTTTTTAAGGATGAGAACGCGTGCAACTTGTTCATGTTGTCATTCACATTTAGCATCTTTCCCAGCTGCTTGTGACCCTGTCAGAACCGGTCTTTCCTGTTGAAAAAAACCCCCAGCATATGCTGGTTAGGTATTGAAGCATGCCTGCTGGTTTGAGCTGGTTTAAGATGGTCCTTAGCTAGTTATGAGCTGGTTTAAACTGGTCATGTGCTGGTCCTAAGCTGGTCCTGAGTAGGAACTAGTTGCATAGGACCAGTTTAGGACCAGCACATGACCAGCTTAAACCACCTCATAACTAGCTAAGGACCAGTTTAAATCAGCTCAAACCAGCAGCCATGCTTCAATACCTAACCAGCATATGCTGTTTTTTTCAACAGGGGACCCACCGATTAAAAACTACTGATCTCCACTGTCTCCATCATAACAGACATTAGCAGGAAAGACTCTAATAGCTATGACTTCCTTGACTTTCCTAGTTAAACTAATTGGCTCCTGGTGGACTCACTCCCACTGTGTCAGTGAGGCTGATCACTGGGCAGAGGAATGACTGACCGAGGGCGGAGTCAGCCCCAGTTTCCCCGCAGAGCCAGCAGTCTGAGTAATGACAGGAACCTGGTAGGGAGGAAAGAGGAAACCCCCCAAAAAAGAACAGTTTGTCTGGTTATCAACTGCTATCTATTCCTCAATCTGTGTCTCACTCTGATTCTGTCCCTTCTGATATCTTTCTGTTACATAAAACTGGCACTGAAGGAGTACGTATGTTGATTATGTAAAACAAACAACTAAAAAGTAGAAATAAATGGGATTCCCAGGCAAATCAGGATTGCCAGAATGAATGTCCTTTATAAAAAGTGATTCTGAGTTATTCTGAACACCACTGCATTTTAATAACTGGTACAGAGTGTAATAAACTGGTTTGTACGTTTTGCACCCTGTTGTATGTTTTTATACTGTTGTTCTCTGCTTAAAGAGAAGACAGGAATGTTAATGTCCAGGCTGTGCTCTCCAAAAGAAAGCTTGATAATGGTGGTGACCTCATGGATACAGAGATAGCACTCTGGAACTCTGCACTCCCACTGGAGATAAATAGCACATATTCATTTGGTCGTGGGTTAGGGTGACGGAAAAATCAGGAAATAAAGAGCAAAGGTGCTAATATACTGGAATACATTAACCTGGTTGGGGAGAACAGCGCTAACAGAAGACTACCTCTGTTTGTTTGTAAAGAAAAGATGCTCATTTACCATTCAAATGTATGTATTTCGAACAGGCAAATGGAAAAGGACTCCAAACTCTTAAGTTCTGTAAGTTTTAGCCAGTAATGGAAGTGAAGCTCATTCATGAAAGCACAAAAGCCAGATACTGATGAGTACATGTTTTCAAGCCCTAATTGGTTCTTTTCATGCCCATTGTGCTTTAGATCTTGAGGAACAGAGGAACACCTGTGTGTGGTCAGCCTTTGTTTCAGTTTGAGGTTCACTTTTCTCAAAATATTATTAGATCCTCTCAGAATGACTGTAAAACTAAAATATGAAGACTTTATATCATGGTTCAATGAAATTTGTTTCTTTGGGGTCCACAAACTGATATATAAAATATATAGAATTCACTTTAAAAATGTCAAAATATAGGCCTACACATATAAAAAATCACTCGTAATCGTGCTGTTGGTTCAAATATCAATATGACCATGATTGCCTACTCTAACTGCTTTTAAACAAAGATTCAGTAAACAAAATGATGACATTTTAGACACACCATTTATTTTGTGTATTTTTGCTCCACCAACAAAAATGACGAAGTCAAAGCAGTAATCTGACATTACTGATGTTTTTAACTTCAATTTGTTGCTTCCAACTAAAATATGAGTCCTCTATCCATAATATTGCTTTCTCCAGTGAAAATCATCTCATCTCGTCTGAATCAGGAGAGAAATATGCACAGATAAAAAAACAAATATGTTGGTGGGTTTTGATGTGAGAGGACAACAGGGGATGGTCTTTTATTTCTTTCTTTATTTTCGCTTCACAAGACATTAATTGATGGACTGGAGTCGTATGGATTGTTTTTATCAACTGTTTGGGCTCTCATTCTGACGGCACCCATTCACTGCAGAGGATCCATTGGTGAGCAAGTGATGTAATCGTAAATTTCTCCAAATCTGTTCAGATGAAGAAACAAACTCATACATCTTGTGTAGCCTGACTGAGGGTGAGTAAATCTTCAGCAAATGTTCATTTCTGGGTGAACTATTCCTTTAAGTGAGGCACAGGCACTTGTTGAATGTACTATTTTAATGGTCATAGTACAGACACTTGAAGAGAGGAAGTGGAGTCATAAAGGCACCATGTTCTCCACGTTGAACGTCTGTCTATATGTCTGAACCTGGTTACGAGCTCATTCTTTATCCACCTGTACACCTATTTCACCAAAAATGACACACTAACAAAAATACAGTCCCTAATCTAATGAAATTACATTTTAAGCAATTAAATGCTTAGAATTGATCAATTACTCTTTCATTAGTGGGTCAGGGGAACTCAAGGGAGTGTGGCAACTAGAACAGTCCCATTTCTATCTCACTTTCCTTCTTTAACATCCTTTTTCTCTTTCTTGCCATATCGCCACCTTCTCATTGCCACACTATTGTTATATTCCCTGGATCCTCTTTTTCAGTCTTCGTTCCTGTTCTTTGCTTTCTATCTTATTTTATATCTTCCGTGTCCTGTCCTGGATGACCTAGTAAAGCTCTGTCTAATGAAGTCTACTTAGTCTCGACAGCAGACTAGAAACTATTAGTGTATGCTGATCTGACATCAGTATTGTTCCTTTCTCAGTGAGTAGGCTTTATATTTAACTTTGGAAAACTGATCCCAGATCTGTTTCAACATGACAGTTTTCAGGGGGCCTACAATAGCACAGTGGACCTCTGCATCATTAATATTTCAAAGGATGAAAAGAAATCGGGCGAAATGTTTTGTGCTGCCTCTTTTTTCTATCATATCAATTATTTAGGCATTCTGCTGCTTAATCAACATCTCTTTGTCTGTTGGCCGAAGTGCCACAGTCAGACCACTTTGATAAAGCTAATTATCTTAACCTAGTTATATCGCATTACTAGGCTGCAGTTTGATAATAGAGCTCACACTCGGGCAGATTATTGAGATAATGGTGAGAGGGATACACATTTGACTTTAATAAGCATCGTATGCCATAGGCTACTGTTAGCTTGGTAGTTTGTTGCCAGGTGTTACAATAAAAATATATATATATTGTAATTAAATATGCATAATTATTAAACAAATATGCTAATTGCAATAGGCTGATGGGTAGAATGTAAAACAACATTGAAATCTGACCAATTATTTCTATTAATACTAGCAAATATTTACCGCTGGCAATAAGCTGAAGGGTGTGTCGCCCCCTAGAGGCTGTATCTTAACCGTTGGAAGGTCTTAAAAGTTTTTAAATACTTGGATACATTTATGGGATAATTACCAGAGGACTTAAGTCCCGAGTCAAGACAGACAAGTCCCGAGTCAAGACAGACAAGTCCCGAGTCGAGACAGTCAAGTCCCGAGTCGAGACAGTCAAGTCCCGAGTCGAGACAGACAAGTCCCGAGTCGAGACAGACAAGTCCCGAGTCGAGACAGTCAAGTCCCGAGTCGAGTTGCAAGTCCTCAGCTTTAAGATTCATGTCTTAAACAAGCCATTAGTGCTTTTTGCCCAAATTAGTATCTCAGTATTAATTACCATATCAAATTCATAGTAATTTTTATCAGGA
The DNA here is from genome assembly GCF_001515645.1 of Sinocyclocheilus grahami. NCBI lineage: Eukaryota > Metazoa > Chordata > Actinopteri > Cypriniformes > Cyprinidae > Sinocyclocheilus > Sinocyclocheilus grahami. The sequence continues at coordinate 523,246 of NW_015505843.1, forward strand.
AGGCAGGTCCGAGTCGAGACAGACAAGTCCCGAGTCGAGACAGACAAGTCCCGAGTCGAGACAGTCAAGTTCCGAGTCGAGACAGTCAAGTCCCGAGTCGAGACAGTCAAGTCCCGAGTCGAGTTGCAAGTTAGCCAAATTAGTATCTCAGTATTAATTACCATATCAAATTCATAGTAATTTTTATCAGGAAGGCAGGTAGAATATTTGACATAGTTCAATTTCATGTGAGATGGGTGCCCTTAGTAAAACTACTCAAGTTCAATTTAGGGATTGTGCCAAAATAGGATAAGCAGTGAAAAAACTATTTTATTAGTAACAGAATAGCAAAGACAACATAATTGCATAGAAATAACAGCTGCAACATGTGTGCATAAGAATAGCTATATGCTTCTAGGTGTTATATCTAAGCCAATGAGACATTATTTGGAACCTCAATGAAACAGATTTAAAAATATGTGAGCGGAAACTCAGAAAGAACAGCTTTGAAAGAATTAGAAGAAATAACTGCTAGCATACTTTACAAGAGAGAGGAAACATGCAATATGGATGCAGACAAACTCATGAAGACAATCATTCAAAAATGCTGTGCTTTTATAACTAAGAGCAACAAAGACAAAATCATTTAATAGAAAAAAATGTTGTATGTTAAATGTTAAGTTTATAATACGCATAGTTGATCACTAAATTTAGGGGCTGTGTGCGCTATTGGCCTGCAGACTGATTTACAACACGTGAATTCATTCATTTATCCTGAAAGAAATGGAAGTGACATGAGTGCCTGCAAGAGGGAGAAAAATATTTTATAGTTATATATACAATACTCATTTTGTGAAAAAAAACACTTCTTCAAATTATATTTTAAATGATCATTAGGCCTATTGCCGCTTGCTCACTTCAGACATTAGGTTTAATGTGCATTTTTCTTCTTCAAATTATAGCTGAATGGTTTGCAATGATTAATTTTAAATCTAGATTAAATCAAGGTTTATCTAACAATTCTGTTGCACCAAACTTCAAACCTTTAAAAATAAGCAGGTTTAAATTTTTAACCCATCATTTTGATCGGATTTAAGTTATATTTAAGATTAACTTTAATCCTGTTGCACCATAACTTTAAACTCAGATTAAAATCTCAATTATGGATTAACTTTAAATTGAACTTTTAAATGCATACCTCGGGTCTTTAGCGACCCGGGACAGCATTCTCTCCCCTCTCCCTCCTTCATTTTTTAAAGTTAGACAGCAACTTTCTTAGTATTCCTCAATCTATTAATTATAAACAATATAACAAGAAAAAAAATTGTAAAATATAAAAGAATGCCAGTTTTCTAATAAATTTTTTGTAAAAAGTGTATAGGGTCGCTAGAAACCCGAGGTATGTAAATGTGTAAGTATTTTTTCCTGCGGAACTATATTTACATATCTGATGACTCAATATGTGCAATGCATCTTTTTTCCTCAAGGTGGCACTGTTTGATACACAATAATGATGCGACGTTTCACTCATAATTCCCGCAGGCATAAAACAAACGAATATCATTAGCAAAAATTTAACAGGTTTGAATGGCTTTACTGCACAGCAATTACTATACGCAATGAAATATAAATGTCACTGTCATTTGATGCTAGATGTGTTGAATCAGCCAGTGATCAAAATATTGAAAATGAAGCCACTGAAAACAATAGTTTTGAGAATAGGTTGAGATCGTGAATATGAGGCAGATGCTGAATGTACTGTGGAAGTGTGCTCTGGCCATGACAGCAATGATAAAATCATCTGCTCAAATTGAACTTAAACACTAGTACCTAAAGATTAAGCACTAGTAGATAAAGCATAAGCACTAGTACCTAATGAATAAGTACTAGTACTTAATGGAAAAGATACTAGTATCTAAAAAATAGGTACTAGTACCATGAAAATAGATACTAGTACGGCTTATAGATTAAATGTTACAACGGCTTTCCATAGGAAGTGTGCTCTGGCCATGACAGCAATGATAAAATCATCTGCTCAAATTGAATTTAAATTTTAAGTTTCAAAATGTAATGAAATATGCTTCATTTTATTCTTCTGTAATTGTTCTTAAAATATCAAGAGAGTTTTTTGCTATTGCAGCAGTTAAAGATCCATCCGTGCTCGATATATAGGTTCGGGTCGCTAAAGACCCGAATATGTAATAATGATTGGCAAAACATTCATGCATTTAAGGGTTAATGGAGGTTTAAATAAATAAAAAAATGCACATGCAATTAAAATATGTAACTGATCGAACAAAAACTGTGGAGATCTGACAAAAACAGGTCTCAGAGGTGTTTATTACAAATAAAAATGAAAATGAAAGCACATGAGTTGGCAGAGTGCGAGGGTCGTGGTGGGATGCGGATCCTTCACTCATCAAGCACTCATGGTGCACCTCGGTGTCGGACAAACAGAAGAAGTGAGGAATATTTAACAGCAGCGGTCACAGTGATCGTTTCTCATGCCCGCTCCGTGTGTCTGCGGGGCGGCGATCAAACGCACAGGGCAGCGCTTTTCACGAGCGGAGATCGCTAGACGAATCATGTCATTTTTTATTTTTTTTTATCTCTGTTCTTTTGTCGTAAGTTATGCTATTACTCCAGTAATTTATACTAGCCTATCCAGCGCTCCCTGAACGCAGTCTCTGGCTTATTGCCAGTAAAGCGCAAGCATGCTGCAGGGATATGGAAAGCCGTTGTAACATTTAATCTATAAGCTGTACTAGTATCTATTTTCATGGTACACGCGTCTATAACGACTTTGATCTGATCATAAAGTCTTTCCGAGTCACAGGGCTCAAGTCCAAGTCAAGTCTCGAGTCATTGCTGTCAAAGTCGAAGTCGAGTCTCAAGTCTTCTTTAGTTATGTTGAGTCGAGTCGCAAGTCATCAAATTTGGGACTCGAGTCCGAGTCAAGTCTCGAGTCCACACCCCTGATAATTACTATATTTATCTTTTGCTAAAACAGAAACATTGTCATAATTCCAAATATCTAAACAAGTGAAGGCAAGCAATCTTATAATCAGTCATTTCTTATGAAACTGCTGCATTTGTGCTATAACAGTTCATTTAATGGTGAAATTAAAAAAAGAGCCAAGATGCACTTTTCTTACCTTTAAAATGCATATTTACATTACTTTTTATTCTCCTTCGTGCAGGGTCTTTATTTAAATTGAATAAAGCATTAAAGAAGAGAGATCATCTCTGTAGGAATAGGATATGTGGCGGGAAATATCAGAAACAAATAACTGAGAATGAATACTGGCACTTTTTTAGTTTTACAGAATACAGCTTTTTTTTTAAATGTAACATTGAAAGACAAATAAAAAGAATAAAAAGAAGAATGAGTCCTGCTAGGCATTTTGAACTGAACAGAAAAGGCTCAGTTAATGTAGACAAACCATTTTCTAGTGAGATGAATATATACAACAAAATTCACCTAATAAAAAATGATCGTTTATGATCAGAAACGTTTTGATCGTTTATGATCTTGAAAAACTGACATTTTTAAAATGTCTTTTGGGAATAACATGGCTTTAGATGATGGCCTAAATGCAAAACTGCTTAAGGCTGTTACTGTACATAAAGCTTATGACACTTCATTATTTTTTAATGAAGGGTTCAACCAACACAGATGTTCACAACATTTGCATAATCATTTACATCAAGGTTTTACCAAACGTGGCCTTCAAATGCATGCGCCATGTGGCACATACAATCATCACTATGTTAATTATACCTAATGCATATAGAATCATATTCAAAATATACATTTTCTTCCAGTATGTTTTTATTGTTATGTTTGTATGATGTCAGTGGTGGCTAAAATCATATTAGCACAGCTTCACTGTAGTAACAATAACTGTAGTGGTATTCTAGCGAAAACAATGGTTGCCAAGGTGATGTTTGTAAGGGAACAGATCAGCTTGGGAACCACAGTAAAATAACTACCAAATGTGAGGAGAAAAATGAATCACAGCAGATGATAGCAATATCTTAATACAGCTGCAAATTAAATATATTACACTGAATTGTAAAATGTACAGCTCGCTTCATTTAGGCTATACAATTTCTGTATCAAATCCATGTGTGTGTATATATATATATATATATATATATATATATATATATATATATATATATATATATCACATGCTGTCATTTGTCTATAAAACATGGACTTTTTATATCTGAGGTGGTAGGATACGCCATGCTAAACATTTAGCTGTTAAATGAAATGAACACTATATTGTCTATAACAAGCCTGTATTGGCTTATCATAGTCATCCAAACTATAATAAATGACTTAATTTATTTTTAACTTTACATCAGTATATAAAATGACAGCACTGAATTACACCTGCATATAGAAAGGTAGTTACGGTTTCTAAAAAATGAACATTCTCCGTTATTTGACACAGATGAGTAGTTTCAGAACAATCATTCACAACACCTGAGCTTCACTCAACTGCACTGTTTACATATGGCACTTTTTTAATGAGTCTGTGAAGTAGGTGAGGCATAGCACTCGTACTGGGACAGCACAAACACCGAGTGGGACATGCCTTGTGTGACTCTGTCTTTAATTTCAGTGGCCAAAAAGAAGATCAAGATAAAATCGAAGGTATTTATGGTGTGATTCCGCTGGTTTCTCAGGCACAGGTGACTCTGATGTCATAGGCTTAAGCCCATAATGGGTTTAGCTGTCTGGGGAATCCTGCCCAGAGTCCTGTTGTCAGCTGGGCAGATAGCAGGATACTATAACACTGTGGCCTCTTCCATTGCGTTTACCCACCTGTAGAAATAAGTTTCATTTCTTTATCGTAATTCTGAGGATTTCAGTTGTCAATAAACAATGCATCATCACAATGATTTTATTTCTCTAAAGGTGTGCAGCATGACTCTTGGGTGTCATACCTGCTTGCAGTATGCTGGTCGTCTGCTCTGAAGGTGTAATACAGTGTTTTTTTATGGTACAGCTGGAAAACGTTGTCTTTGTCTTCCCCCTCTGATCGATCCGAGAGCTTCTTCACAGTAAAACCCTGCAGAGGAAGACTTTCAGATGCCACTTTATCCTGCAGACACAGAAAACAGAGAGAGAGAGGTTAAATGTATGCAGGGGATGTGCTATATTCTGGTGCTAAAAAGTATTATCATTTTGCATATTTCAGAACCTGGCCCAGATAAAAATGTGCTTTTATTCAGCACAGTTCAGCAGTTCAGACAATGTTACATAAAAGTTCTTTAATGAGATTTATTAAATTTGACATTATAATTGTTTCATTCTGTAATTTATCTGTAATTCAAATCTAGATAAGATGCAGTCTCAGAAGTATTTAATGTGAATATATATATATATATTCTCACATTAGTTCATTAGTTTGGGGTCAGTAAGACATAATTATTTAATTTGTATTAATATATTTTTTTATATTTTTATGAATTATTTTATTAATATTTAATATTAAGCAGCACACTGTTTTCAACATTAACAATAAGCAGACCACAAATCAGCAACAATGATTTCTGACAGATCATGTGACACTGAATGCTGGAAATTCAGTTTCGCCCTCACAGAAAATTGCCATTTTAAAATATATTAAAACAGAAATTTCTAAATTGTAATAATATCTCACAGTATTACTGTTTTTACTGTATGTTTGAACAAATAAATGCAGCCTTCTTTCAAAATTTTTTAAAAACCTTATTGACCCCAAACTATTGAATAGTAGTGTTAACAAATTATGAATATTGACAGCCCTAGTTGTATTTCATCAGTCACACAAAGCAGTTTATTTGTTGCCTAAGGTATTGATTTAGTAATGGTGCAAGGAAGTACGTAATGTAGTGTCTGTGCTGGTGTGGGAGACTCTGGGTCCCCTCACCTCTCGTGCTTTAAAGGTGTAGAGCACCTTGTCTTTGAGCAGAAACCACAGCCTCTTCCACTTCCTTGTGCTCTTTTTGCGTCTTTGCAGACTGCCACTCATAGTGGACCCCTCTGCACCCACAGATACCTGCACACACCGAGACTTTTTTAACCCTGAGTAATTATGTTTTTGGGTAAGACATAAAAATACCTCATTTAAATAATTGAATGTGAATGTTAGCATTTGTGTGTGTACCTGTGTGAGAGGTGAAGTGCTCTTTCTGTTCCTCCACAAGCTGGGTGGCTGTAGGCTCTGGAACACAGCAGAGAGAGGCCTGCTGGCCCTGTGTGTGCAGGGACTGGCACTCCCACATGATCCTGGAATATTACCACCTACATACACATCATACACTGACATTAACTAGACAGCTATTATGATGCTTTAAATGTTTAAAATGGAAATAGGCTTTTTTGTTTAAACAATCAATTTCAGATGAATAATGAAGAATAACAGAAATAAATATATTCTTGATCATATTCTAAAAAAAAACATTTTAACTGTGATGGAGATGGTTCAGATCAGCATCCAATCAAAGTGAACAGTTTACAGTGCATGAACAATTTTTGTACCTGTGTGAGAGGTGAAGTGCTCTTTCTGTTCCTCCACAAGCTGGGTGGCTGTAGGCTCTGGAACACAGCAGAGAGAGGCCTGCTGGCCCTGTGTGTGCAGGGACTGGCACTCCCACATGATCCTGGAATATTACCACCTACATACACATCATACACTGACATTAACTAGACAGCTATTATGATGCTTTAAATGTTTAAAATGGAAATAGGCTTTTTTGTTTAAACAATCAATTTCAGATGAATAATGAAGAATAACAGAAATAAATATATTCTTGATAATATTCTAAAAAAAAACATTTTAACTGTGATGGAGATGGTTCAGATCAGCATCCAATCAAAGTGAACAGTTTACAGTGCATGAACAATTTTTTTACTATTTGTAACCCTAACACTGTTTAAAGTCTGATTCATTTTGGAGTCTTTTGCTCTTACCTCTCTTTATGAGCTCGGCGTAGCAGTGGTCACAGACTTTAGCCATCCTGTCCTTCAGGTACTTTAGTGGATACCTGTTCCTTGAGCAGGAGCGACACACAACCTAAAAACAGAAAGTATTGAGAAAGTAGGGTCACAATTTAATGCTGATATTCAGTATACATTACCGTTTAACAAGTTTGGGGTCACTAAGATTTAAAAAAAGAAAGAAATTAATACTTTTATATAGCAAAGATGCATTTAAATTTCAAAAGTGACAGTAAATACATTTGTTACAAATAAATTATATTTCAAATAAATGCTGTTCCTTTGAACTTTCTATTCATCGAATAATCCTGAAAAAACTGTATCATGATTTCTACTGTTTTCAACATTCATAATAAGAAAATAAATTTTTCTTGAGCACCAAATTATCATTTAGAGTGATTTCTAAAGGATCATGTGACACTGAAGACTGGAATAATGGCTGCTGAAAATTCAGTTTTGACCATCACTGGAAAAAATAAAATTTTTAAAATATATTCAAATAGAAAACTGACATTTTATATTGTCATAATATTTCACAGTATTTCTGTTTTACTGTATTTTGGATCAAATAAATGCAGCCTTGCTGAGCATAAGAGAAACATCAGTGTGTATCATATAAAACAATTCAATAATTACAAATAAATTATAACAAAATCCCTGAAATCTACTTTACAATATTTCCTCAAAATTCACTCAAAATATTGGAAAACTGTGCCCTATAAAGTCAGCATATTACTCTGAATGAAGTAAACAATGAACAAAACCCTTATTTGACACAAGGGGGAGCTGACAATTTTGTTGACCAGCCAAGTGGGCACCGCTATCAGCCGGTGCCAAATACCTGCTGACTAGCTAGGCTGATCTACTAATAATCCAGGGGTGTCCAAACCTGCTCCTGGAGGGCCACTGCCATGCAGAGTTTAGCTCCAACCATAATTAAACACACCTGAAGCAGCTAATCAAGCTCTTTGGACTCAATAGAATAGTTCAGGCAAGTGTGTTGGACCTAAACTCTGCAGGACAGTGGTCCTCCAGGAACAGATTTGGACACCCCTGTACTAGTCAATCAGTAATAACAATCCTATTCATAATACCACAGAAAAAAATGTTTCTTTGAAAGCAAAAAATAATGACAATTCGATAAAATGCTTGAATAAAGTGTTATTTTATTTGGTTGAAAACAAAACATACATAAGTACCATATACAGTATAAAAAAATTATTCATATAATTCTGTGAAATATCCACTATTATAACCCTGTTGTTTGATAATTGATTGTAAAGACCATGTTAAATAATTTACTGTAAAGACCACCTCTGAGTGTTTCACTGTAAATTGCAACATATCAAAGAATATATGTCTTGAACTTAAAAATATCAGATATCTCTCAACACATGGTACAGATGTTTTACCTTTCCACATGCATTGCAGTGATGCCGTCGCAGTGTTAGGCTGAAGTCCGACGTGCAGTTCATGCACATCATCACATGTGACACAGGAACTAGAACAGGAGCAGCCTCTCCCAGAGACATCCATAATTTCTCTCTCGCCTGGAAATATGGAAAGTGATTTTTACACATTTAATTGTTTAGGTTACGTAACATTGAATACTAATGCATTGCACTTCATGATGATTGCTGGTTTGATAACTAGACCATAGATATAAGACATTTCCTCACACCTCACTAGAGCAGCTGAAGGTATTGAGGCCTGCGGCGTGATCCGCTATAGCTCGGCTCAGCGTGTGGAACCAGTCCTCTCTCTCAGCTAAAGAACTATCAGAGAAATAAAGAAGCTGTGCTTGAAGTTATTGTATGACATTGACAGTAGATATCAGTACAGACACATGCAAACCATTATGGAAATGCTCATTACCTTGCTGAGAGGGTGATGGAAACATCGCTGACTTCTATCCTGAGCGTGTTGAGCACATTGTCTATGACAGGTTTACTGACCTACAGACACAAAACACTGCTAAGTTCTTGATAATATAATTTAAATCACACCTCATTGAATATGTTTTGTGTCCCAGTTGGTTAACCAAAAAACAAAATTGATCTCCTGAGAGACGCTAATGCCTCACCTTCATTCCACTTAGAGTCAGTGTGTTCTTCAGCCTGTATTTACCATCCTGCTGAGGGTAGGTGTACAGCATCACATCATTCATCTGCAACACACACACAAACATGTTCACTATCTAAATGAGACATTCCATAGACTAGAAATTGTTTTTATATACAGCTAATTATAAATACTATTACCTAACCCTAAACAGCACCCTAAATGTTCTGCGTTTTTACAATTTTTTTTTTTACTTTTTTGTTTTTAAATGAGGATTTCCCCAAAAGGTGGTTTTGTCAGATTTAGCTCCCTTCTGGGAACAAATTTGTCCCCCAAATATGCACACACACACACACACACACACACACACACACACACACACACACATACCAATATACAGTACACAACTATATACACAATTTTAAATAACATGAGTGCATAGAGCACATAATTATTTAATAAGTTAAACCATTCAGATTAGAGATTACAATTATTTAATAGGATAATTATATTATTATTATTATAGTTATTAGTTGCATTATTACTACTATAGACAATACCACTACTACTACTAATAAGAAAAATAATATTAATCATAATATATTTAAATGATTTAAACCTAAAATTAAAAGTGAGCAAAATAGTGATGCTCGTCTTCTGCTATAAGTTAATCCATTTATATTAGATATGTAAGTTATGTAATTACAATTATCAATATCATTATTACTATAGTATATTATAACTATTGAATAGAACAATAACAATAATAATATTTACATTATTTAAACCCAGTATGAGCAAAACTAGTGATGCTTGCCCTCTGTTATGCTTATGTCTACCACAAGGAGGCAGTAAAAGCTTTAATAAAAGGGAACCCCCACTGTCTACTACAACAATGTACCAACCCCCCCACATAGATGAAAACCACAGTAACATTTTATTTTAGTGTCCTTGTTATACATGTTAAATGCACTTACTATAGTAATAGTAAATTCTGCCTAATTACAAGCAACTAATCCTAAACCTATAAAGCAAGTACATGATGTTAATTACTCAGTAATTAGTACTCAGTACTTATTTTATTTATTTACATTTTAAGCCATCTTGAGGCCCCCTTGAATTTTACTGAGGCCCCCCTAGTGGGCCCCAGACCCCTGTTCGAAAACAACTGCTTTAAATAATTTTTAAATGATCTATTCCTGTCTGCTCAGTGCACATTCTTCCACAAGTGTAGCACGTTCAGTTCAATACCCAAGAAAGCGATTCACATGTTCAGTACAATAGGTTGGGCTTGATAAAAACAGTTTACGGGATATTTTCTTCTTTGCTTAAGTCCTGACAATAAAGTAGTTGTGCTAAGAACACAGACTCACGCCCACAAACAAGCTAGTCCTACACTTCAAACTATTGTGTTTGCTAGACATATATAGCTCTAAACAAAAGTGGTGACATCATCAGACACGCAATGTGCATGCCCCAAACATCCGCAGTTCACAGGCCGGGTCCAGGAATTCAGTCCCGACGCTTCTGAGAAAGGCTGTTTGGGTGGAGGCAGCAGGACAGAGCATACAGCCACAACAACCCTCAAACAGCTGAGAATGTAATGGACACAATATTGTCCTTAACCATTTACTGTCAATTATCATGTAACTAGTGTGTGTAACTCCCTTGAAACATGTGAGAGAAAACAACAAATAACAAATAATAAGAGTCATACGAAAGCGATCTGATACAATTACAGTAGCCAAAAAAAACAACAATGCCCTGTTTACACTTCTGATTTGAGCCGATTCACTTATTACTCCATAAATTAAATCCAGATCTCTCTAAGAGTCATCGTTACCAGGGGAACCTCTGACATCATCATATTACACCTAACCAGTGCTGGACTCTATTACATCAGTCACAAGCTCTCTCTAAAAAATAAATAAACAAAATTTAAAAAATGAAAACACCAGTCAGAGCTTGATTGATTCAGGGAGAGAAGAGAACAGGAAGCAGAGGACGACAGCAGGAGAAGATGAAGAAAGACTCCAGTATCTAGTGTCTTCAGAGCCAAGAATGTCACAATATCAGAAAAGCTTCCTGTATGTATGTATACACAGTCCAAAATTAACATTTGTCAAATGCCAGTTTTCCAGTAACATAACAAGGAACTACAATTGCCAATGTGAAAATGTTACTTTTTATTAACAATTTTGTGCCAAGTGCAGTTTCACCAAGACTAGCTCATCTCATATTCGATGTTGCAAATCACACACTGTACAATTAGTACCAAATACACAATATAAATATTTAAAAATGTATATTATATTATATTGTATGCATTATATAATATTATATCATCCCCCGGTTTCACAGACAAGGCTTAAGCCTAAGCTTAAGTTATAGACTAAAATGCATGTCTGGGCTGTTAAAAAAAAACTGGGGGGAAAAAAAAAAACTAGCACTGACATACCTTAAAATATGTTAGCACCAAAAGTTACGGACTGCAGCTTTAAATGTCCTAATTGAACTATGGCCTAATCCTGGCTTAACCTTAGCCCTGTCTGTAAAACCAGGCCAATATAATAATATAACATAATATAACATAATATAATATAATAATTAAAAAAGTTTATTTAATACTTGGAAAATGTAGTTTATTTAGCACTTAGAACTTTAGAAAAAGGAGGAAAAAACAGATGGAGAGAAATGTGCTTTTTCAGGGTATATACAGGAATCATGGAGTTAAATTTAATACCTTTGAAGACCTTTTTTAAGTCTCTTTCCATACATTTTAAGACCTCATCTCCACTCCAAGTTTTAACCGGTTACATCGGCGACACTTTAACCTTTACTATATATTGATTGTAAGATAGCACAACTAAAAAGACTTACTTTGTGATAACTCCTTATCAATACAACATAATTCAGAAGGGAGGGAACGAAGCACAAGACAATTAACTGAGTGACTAACCCAATGCAACCCAAGAAACAAGAATTAGACCAATAAACAAAACTGACCAAACTTATTGAGGAGGGAAAATAAAGCTCTCCGAGCTAACGGGGCAACGAGTTCACACAGTATATTCGAAAGATGTATTTGTCACATCAACTCTTATAACTGTCTGCAAACCATAGCTGTTTTGTGGAACACTTCTCATGACAAACATCTGACTGATCAGACAGTTTACCTGTGATTACGGAGTGCTTGATTCGATACAGACTTGACAGAGTGTCAGTACTGCTGCTACTGCACCTGATCATGTCTGAATGATCATGGATTCAGGTAAAATAATGATCACAACTATTACATCATTTTAATTGTGCATCCCAAGACCATGCCAGCAATAAAAAAAAATACAGCCCAAAGTAGCCAAATTACCATTTCCCAAATATAAAAATTTAATTTCCAGCCCTACAATACATATTTTACAGTCACTGTTATGCACATTTATTATAAACACAGCTCAAATACTTCATATTAGTGTGGCCCAAAACATTTAGCCGTTTTATTACAGGTAGAATGCAAAATGTTTCAGTACAAGCATTTCAACCAAATGTAATTTATGCAATATTTCAAACCTTTAACCCACTGGGGAAAATCAACCCATAGCAACAGTTTAAAAGCAGCCCAATTTCGTGGAAAAAAACAACAACAACCCTGCATCCAAAACGATGCAGGAGAGATAACTGACAAGATGTTGGAGGATTTGCTCCTCAACAGATCCCGAGCTCATTGACAAATATCTTTTATCGTAAGATGTGCTCCCTTTACACAGTGAAGCAACTGTAACTGTGTAACTGTTAACTGTTTTTTAAGAGAATGATTTCTTTCCACACCCAAAGATCAATATACACTACTATTCAAAAAAAAAATTATGTTTTAAGTCTCTTATGCTTACAAAGGCTGCATTTATTTGACAAAAAATACAGTAACAACAGTAATGTTGTGAAACACACACACACACACACACACACACACACACACACACACACACACATACCAATATACAGTACACAACTATATACACAATTTTAAATAACATGAGTGCATAGAGCACATAATTATTTAATAAGTTAAACCATTCAGATTAGAGATTACAATTATTTAATAGGATAATTATATTATTATTATTATAGTTATTAGTTGCATTATTACTACTATAGACAATACCACTACTACTACTAATAAGAAAAATAATATTAATCATAATATATTTAAATGATTTAAACCTAAAATTAAAAGTGAGCAAAATAGTGATGCTCGTCTTCTGCTATAAGTTAATCCATTTATATTAGATATGTAAGTTATGTAATTACAATTATTAATATCATTATTACTATAGTATATTATAACTATTGAATAGAACAATAACAATAATAATATTTACATTATTTAAACCCAGTATGAGCAAAACTAGTGATGCTTGCCCTCTGTTATGCTTATGTCTACCACAAGGAGGCAGTAAAAGCTTTAATAAAAGGGAACCCCCACTGTCTACTACAACAATGTACCAACCCCCCCACATAGATGAAAACCACAGTAACATTTTATTTTAGTGTCCTTGTTATACATGTTAAATGCACTTACTATAGTAATAGTAAATTCTGCCTAATTACAAGCAACTAATCCTAAACCTATAAAGCAAGTACATGATGTTAATTACTCAGTAATTAGTACTCAGTACTTATTTTATTTATTTACATTTTAAGCCATCTTGAGGCCCCCTTGAATTTTACTGAGGCCCCCCTAGTGGGCCCAAGACCCCTGTTCGAAAACAACTGCTTTAAATAATTTTTACATGATCTATTCCTGTCTGCTCAGTGCACATTCTTCCACAAGTGTAGCACGTTCAGTTCAATACCCAAGAAAGCGATTCACATGTTCAGTACAATAGGTTGGGCTTGATAAAAACAGTTTACGGGATATTTTCTTCTTTGCTTAAGTCCTGACAATAAAGTAGTTGTGCTAAGAACACAGACTCACGCCCACAAACAAGCTAGTCCTACACTTCAAACTATTGTGTTTGCTAGACATATATAGCTCTAAACAAAAGTGGTGACATCATCAGACACGCAATGTGCATGCCCCAAACATCCGCAGTTCACAGGCCGGGTCCAGGAATTCAGTCCCGACGCTTCTGAGAAAGGCTGTTTGGGTGGAGGCAGCAGGACAGAGCATACAGCCACAACAACCCTCAAACAGCTGAGAATGTAATGGACACAATATTGTCCTTAACCATTTACTGTCAATTATCATGTAACTAGTGTGTGTAACTCCCTTGAAACATGTGAGAGAAAACAACAAATAACAAATAATAAGAGTCATACGAAAGCGATCTGATACAATTACAGTAGCCAAAAAAAACAACAATGCCCTGTTTACACTTCTGATTTGAGCCGATTCACTTATTACTCCATAAATTAAATCCAGATCTCTCTAAGAGTCATCGTTACCAGGGGAACCTCTGACATCATCATATTACACCTAACCAGTGCTGGACTCTATTACATCAGTCACAAGCTCTCTCTAAAAAATAAATAAACAAAATTTAAAAAATGAAAACACCAGTCAGAGCTTGATTGATTCAGGGAGAGAAGAGAACAGGAAGCAGAGGACGACAGCAGGAGAAGATGAAGAAAGACTCCAGTATCTAGTGTCTTCAGAGCCAAGAATGTCACAATATCAGAAAAGCTTCCTGTATGTATGTATACACAGTCCAAAATTAACATTTGTCAAATGCCAGTTTTCCAGTAACATAACAAGGAACTACAATTGCCAATGTGAAAATGTTACTTTTTATTAACAATTTTGTGCCAAGTGCAGTTTCACCAAGACTAGCTCATCTCATATTCGATGTTGCAAATCACACACTGTACAATTAGTACCAAATACACAATATAAATATTTAAAAATGTATATTATATTATATTGTATGCATTATATAATATTATATCATCCCCCGGTTTCACAGACAAGGCTTAAGCCTAAGCTTAAGTTATAGACTAAAATGCATGTCTGGGCTGTTAAAAAAAAACTGGGGGGAAAAAAAAAAACTAGCACTGACATACCTTAAAATATGTTAGCACCAAAAGTTACGGACTGCAGCTTTAAATGTCCTAATTGAACTATGGCCTAATCCTGGCTTAACCTTAGCCCTGTCTGTAAAACCAGGCCAATATAATAATATAACATAATATAACATAATATAATATAATAATTAAAAAAGTTTATTTAATACTTGGAAAATGTAGTTTATTTAGCACTTAGAACTTTAGAAAAAGGAGGAAAAAACAGATGGAGAGAAATGTGCTTTTTCAGGGTATATACAGGAATCATGGAGTTAAATTTAATACCTTTGAAGACCTTTTTTAAGTCTCTTTCCATACATTTTAAGACCTCATCTCCACTCCAAGTTTTAACCGGTTACATCGGCGACACTTTAACCTTTACTATATATTGATTGTAAGATAGCACAACTAAAAAGACTTACTTTGTGATAACTCCTTATCAATACAACATAATTCAGAAGGGAGGGAACGAAGCACAAGACAATTAACTGAGTGACTAACCCAATGCAACCCAAGAAACAAGAATTAGACCAATAAACAAAACTGACCAAACTTATTGAGGAGGGAAAATAAAGCTCTCCGAGCTAACGGGGCAACGAGTTCACACAGTATATTCGAAAGATGTATTTGTCACATCAACTCTTATAACTGTCTGCAAACCATAGCTGTTTTGTGGAACACTTCTCATGACAAACATCTGACTGATCAGACAGTTTACCTGTGATTACGGAGTGCTTGATTCGATACAGACTTGACAGAGTGTCAGTACTGCTGCTACTGCACCTGATCATGTCTGAATGATCATGGATTCAGGTAAAATAATGATCACAACTATTACATCATTTTAATTGTGCATCCCAAGACCATGCCAGCAATAAAAAAAAATACAGCCCAAAGTAGCCAAATTACCATTTCCCAAATATAAAAATTTAATTTCCAGCCCTACAATACATATTTTACAGTCACTGTTATGCACATTTATTATAAACACAGCTCAAATACTTCATATTAGTGTGGCCCAAAACATTTAGCCGTTTTATTACAGGTAGAATGCAAAATGTTTCAGTACAAGCATTTCAACCAAATGTAATTTATGCAATATTTCAAACCTTTAACCCACTGGGGAAAATCAACCCATAGCAACAGTTTAAAAGCAGCCCAATTTCGTGGAAAAAAACAACAACAACCCTGCATCCAAAACGATGCAGGAGAGATAACTGACAAGATGTTGGAGGATTTGCTCCTCAACAGATCCCGAGCTCATTGACAAATATCTTTTATCGTAAGATGTGCTCCCTTTACACAGTGAAGCAACTGTAACTGTGTAACTGTTAACTGTTTTTTAAGAGAATGATTTCTTTCCACACCCAAAGATCAATATACACTACTATTCAAAAAAAAAATTATGTTTTAAGTCTCTTATGCTTACAAAGGCTGCATTTATTTGACAAAAAATACAGTAACAACAGTAATGTTGTGAAATATTATTGCAATTTAAAATAACTCTTTTCTATTTTAATATTTTTCAAAAAAATTGTTTAATTTAATTTCTGACAAACAATCGTAAAACAATCATACTGGCTCCAAATTTTTTGTGTAAGTTAACATTATTTAAAACATCGTAGCAAAACAACACCAAGATGTCAAATCTGTACAGAGCCCAATCTTCTTAAAATCTAATCATTGTGGAAGTGAGTGGAAGTAATGGAGTAAATGTACTTCAGTGACTCTACACAGGCAAACAACTGAACTGACTGCTCAGCCTAATGTTTTTAGTGTTGTTTTTCAGCTGCGGTGACTCAATGTTGTTGATCTGTTGTTCTCTGGGCCTAGTCTTCAGTGTGCTGTCAGTACAGTCCCAGCACAGGAAGCTGGCATCCAATGACCTACAGCAGACATCCTGAGAGGAAGTACGACCCTCGAAAACAAGAATGCTATAAAGAGGGGTGGGGGTAGCCTTGTGCTACAGCTAATGTGGCCTCCAGTGTCTGTTTAACAGTTATGGCACACATAACCCAGCTCGCTTACTCTCTAGGAAACTGACTGCCTTTTTGAATGACTAAATATCAGCGATACACAGATATACCTGTCTATAACTACTCAGTACCCAAAAGGGCAATATAGGCACCTTCATATTAATCTGAATGTGTCAGGCAGCTAGCTGTAAACATGTTGACAGTTTAACTAACTCGCCAAGCAAGATTTCCTTCAGACTTTTGCTCTGCAAAGACAGTATTTGGCTTTAAAGAGAAAACTGACTGTATAAGAAAATAGTTTTTGCTAAATTCAGCTATAGCTACACCTACTTGCCCTCTGAATGCAAGACAGGCCTAACTGAAAGAGAAGCTATTAACACTCTTGATTGGTTTGATCAATACTGTTGAACACATTTATTTACAGACACAAACAAAGTCAGGTGAGCTCCAAACGGCTGTGAAGCCACCTGTTCTAAGGAATGTAAATAAAGCCACTTTAGCATACTTTCAAAAAGAGTACTTATTGCAGAAATACTATACAAGGGTGCTTTTTTTGACTCACTTAAGTACACCTTTAAAAGTAATTTCATAGTTAGTTCTATTGTCTTTGAAATATGGTCAAAGTGTATTTATGGTAAACTAAAATATACTTTAATGCCATTTCTACTGAAACTTGTATGTCAGGTATTTAAATATATTGTATTAACACATTTGTAATGATGAAGTTGCAATTTAGCATGTTTAAAATATATTAACTTTAAATGTAATATCAAATAACACATTACAGTTAAAATTATGAAGTACACATCAAAACTGTATTTCTTTATGACAAACGATTATTAAAATGTAATGATTTAAAATGTACTTTAACATAAAACTTTTAAATTTGACATTATTGCATTATTACAAAGTACACTTTTTAAAAGTGTACTTAAGTATGTTAAGAAACAGTCATGAAAGTTTACATGCTTTAGGCGCACTTAAAGGAGTAGTTCACTTCCAGAATGAAAATTCTGTCATCATTTACTCACCCTCCACTTGTTCCAAACCTGTATGAGTTTCTTTCTTCTGTTGAACACAAATGAAGATATTTTGAACAATTTTGGTATCTGAACAGTTCATGAGCACCACTGACATCCATAGTAGGAAAAAAATACTATAGTCAATGGTGCTCATCAACTGTTTGGATACCAACATTTTTCAAAATATCTTTGTTTGTGTTTAACAGAAGAAAGAAACTCATACAGGTTTGGAACAAGTGGAGGGTGAGTAAATGATGACAGAATTTTCATTCTGAAAGTGAACTATTCCTTTAAGTGGCCTTTTTCATTAATATTTAATTAATATTATATTATCTGCAAGAACAGTTTTTTATATATACTTGAAGATTTGAAGTATACTTCAAGTGCACATTTAATACAATTAAGCACACTGAGAGTAGAGAGAAGAATGACAAGATACCATGAAGAGGTGTCTGGGTTGCCTGCTTTTCCGAGAAACCTTCATCAGAGTGCCCTCCTTGACAAAAACCTACAAAACACACAGGTGCAAGAGGCCAGGTGAGTTATGGGTAACTGTTATTTACTTAAACCTTTGATGTCAAATCACTGTTACTGATCTTTCAGGTTTTACTGCCAGTAAAAACAATAATAAGCTATAAACATCAAACCAAAAATACAGCATATGAAGCTGAATTTACCCTTCCTGGTTGGAGAAGGTCTCTTTTTCCTCTCACGCTGTAGTCGATGTGGACCAAACGAAGCAGGTTCTCCTGGGATTGCGATAGAGAAAGAATGAGAAATAGAACAAGGAAATCAAAGTGTTTATTTCTCATTTGTGGATGAGAAAAAGGAAGAGCTGTTCAGAAATGAATAGTGGTAGAAACAGAAGGTTTCTGTGACTGTATGTGACTATGTGTTTGGAGATGCCTCTGTGTCTGGCTAATTTCACACTACTCTCTTAGTTTCTGGACACCTGGGACACTTTGATGACATATCCCCTCGCTCCTTTTTCATCATGTATCAACAATACAACACACTCTCACACACAGAAACAACTCACCCCGTGCTTTAGATTGTCATTAACCTGGTCTGCGACCTCTGACACGATTACTAGCGCAGCTGTTGATAAAAAGTTGCAACCACAAGCACAATTAGTGTTTTCACAGGTCAAACATGATCAGTGGTCATCATTTTGTGAGAGGGAGACGACAACAATACCTTGTGTGTCTTCATACTCTTTCGAATCCGGAGAGAGGTTGTTTAAGTAGTCTGGATAGAATGAGATGAAAACCAAATTACTGATAAACAGACAAAACAGCTTCTACTTCACCATCTCATATTGTTTTAAACACACTCAAACAGTCTTATGTTTTATGTACAAGATCCAACATACAGTACATGATTTACAGTTCATTTTTACTCCAAACCTCAAAGTCATTGGCAGCCTTTGTATGGTGAAATTTAATCATCAGTGTTTATAAAGTGACAAATCACTCACAAGTGAAATACCATCAATCAAAATGTGAACACCAGGACTGCAAGTCAGCAACAAAGACAACAATTTTACACCTACTATAAGAATATGTCCATAAAGTGTTGAGTTTTATTATTTAATTACTGTATTTCCTTTGTTTTCTGATTCAGTTTGATGAATATAGACTCCAGACTAACGAGGGGAGGACAGGGGAGCCTCTTAAAGAAGAAGTTACAGGTCTGTGAGGGCCAGAAATCTTGCTTGTTTGTAGGTGACCAAATACTTATTTTACCGAGGAATTTACCAATTAATTCTTTAACAATCCTACAATGTGATTTTCTGGATTTTTTTTTCTCATTTTGTCTCTCATAGTTGAGGTATACCTATGATGAAAATTACAGGCCTCTCTCATCTTTTTAAGTGGGAGAACTTGCACAATTGGTGGCTGACTAAATACTTTTTTGCCCCACTGTACATGTACTTCCAACATCTACACATGCAGAACCCAATAAATGCACCCGTTATTTTTGCATTATTTCTATACTATTATAATTATTTATTCATATTTTGAATAAGCTTTTATTTTTATATTTTCAGTTTTCATTTTAGTAAAGTTTTAATTAGTTTGCTATATGTTTGTGTTATTTTTTATTTCTTTTTTAATATTTTAGTACTTAAGCTTTTACATTTATATTATTTCGGTTAGTCGCCAAAGGCAACATTTTTTATTTTAAGTTTGTTTAATATTCACATATATTTTTTCAGCTTTATTTTAATTAATTAAAGCATTTTTAAATATTTTAGTTTTAGTTACCAATAACTGAATTGCACAAATTATTCCCTTGAAAAAGAACTAAATGCGAAAATGCATTAACTATGGAAAAATGGTATCTGGACTAAATATTTGAATCATGCAGTGTTCACCTGTGAGGATCATGCGGTACTGAAGCACTCGCACAATGACCCGCAGCAGCTGGTGTTTCAGAGGAACATGAACTCCTTCTGCATTCTGTGTCTGGAATGCAAACACACATGCATATGAGAAACAGGACATAAAACACAACATACAATGCATGCAAACATATTATAACTCTAAACACAGGCATACAGAAGGTCTTGAAAAATAAAAAAAAATGCATTATCATATACTAATGCTGCATCCATGTAACATAGGACTTATAGCACATCAAGCTATTTAAATTTTTTTTAAATGTTATTCCTCATGATAAAACCTTTTTAACTTGAAGAAGCTGCCATTTTGTTGTTTTTACATGATGTCACTACGGTGAAGTAAGAGAAATCTAAAATCTTTGAAAATCCAAAACACACACACACACAAACATGCACAATAATACAATCAAGAGTTGCATGCCACCTGTGCTTCCTCTTGACCCACATGATACAGTATCATAGATACTAGGGGAAGTTGTGGCCTAATGGTTAGAGAGTTGGACTCATAACCCAAAGGTTGTGGGTTCGAGTCTCGTACCGGCAGGGATTGTAGGTGGGGGGAGTGAATGTACAGCGCTCTCTCCCACCTTCAATACCACGACTGAGGTGCCCTTGAGTAACCCCAACTGCTCCCTGGGTGCCGCAGCATATATGGCTGCCCACTGCTCCGGGTGTGTGTTCATGGTTTGTGTGTGTTCACTGCTGTGTGTGTGCACTTTGGATGGGTAAATGCAGAGCACTAATTCCGAGTATGGGTCACCATACTTGGCCACATGTCACGTCACTTTATATTATTTATTTAGATCACAATGGCACCACTTAGAAAAGCCCATTTTAAGGTTATTCAATGACCTTCCCTTTTTCCCGCTACACAAAAACCTGAGTACCTCATTCCATCCAATTTCATTCCAATTATATCATTCACTGGGAGAAAAAGTGAACAAGTGAATCAGTCAAACATGCAGTGAGAAGAAATCAATCAAGGCCTAATTGACTTTGACACGTCATTGTTCATGCTAACTCTGAGGAGCCAGAGGGGATGTGAGACGTCAGTAAAGGGCAGATAAGGGCAAATAACTTTAGACTTATGGACATCCAGAGACATGGGACAATGCTTGAGATCTTAAATGAGGAAAGGGAAAAGAGATGCCATTAATGACCTTGTGAGGGGTGTGAATGAATAGATGAAGAGATGAAGAGTTGTGGCTTCAAGAATAAGGAACACAGTCAATGGTTGTCCAGTTTGCACACCTGCCACAACATCATACCCACAACACCTCTGAAAGACACCCTCTGGCTTTCATGATCTTTTTCCATGACAGTTCTCTCAGTTTCCCTGTGTCTCTATCATAACCTCGCTGTCTTCATCATCATCATAATTCACATGTTCTGTATGTTCACATTCCTTATTTCTTTTCTCTTTGTCTACGTTTACACTGCAGTTTATCCATCGCATGATCCAACACAGATCTGTTATTTGGATGATAATGAGAACATTAAAAAAAAAACACTAAATCTGACAATTAAATAGAAAATACAACATATAGGCTACTGACCCATTCAATTTTTACACAAATCTAACTTGAAATATCTTTAAATAATATTCACCCAAGGGTGAATAAAGTGCAAAATTATGATTTCTATTCAATTTAATGTTTTATAAAATATTTAACTGCAGTTAATAAAATAAAATATGAATTATTCAAATATTCAGATATTAAATAAAATCACATATAAAATATTTTATATTTAAAATATTCAGTAAATTGATGTATTACAAATATAAATGTCTAATTTCATATTAAAATATGCAATCATATTAAATTATATTACTCACCTCTAGAGTAAACAAAGCACAAAATCATGGCAATTATTTAATTCAATATATTATAAAATATTACATTGAATTTAATAAAAATGCAATAAACTAAATACTTAAATATTCAGACATTAAGTACAATTTCATAATATATAAAATATTTAAAGTATTCAGTAAATTGCACTATGAAGTATTACACAGAAAGGTAAAAAACAGACTTGTTTAAAATAAATACTGATAAACTAAATCTACATTACAGAAACAAGTTAAAAAGTTAATGTTAATGCACATTATTTCATGTAATATCAAAATATGCAATCATATTAAATAACATTATGAAATGTGTTTATGATGTTATGTTAAGCATAAAGTTAATCTAAATTAGAAAGCGGCTGAAGCAGCGTCTGCGTGGACAGCTGATTTAATTATGGTTGTTTAAGAAGACTGCTTGGCTAATTAGCTTTTTTCCGCCTCATTGCCTAAATGCCAGATCTGTGTCTATGTGTGTCAGTGTCTTGTTCTGTCATTATCTTGTCCTTTCCACCTGTACAATTTAAGAGTAACACTGTGTACTAATAATACACACGCAAAGAAAGACCATGCCTGTTCATAGTGCATACATGATTTTGAATGCAAGAATGAATTTCTACTATAAAGTCTTCAGCGCTTTCTAATAATTCTGAGTTTACATTTGCAAATGTGCTTTTTTATTTCCACAGAATAAAAAATAAAAAGGTAATTTCAACTTTTTATCTATCAATTCATTTTTTCAGAATTAGTTTTTTTCCCAGATCATCAAATTGAGATCAATTCCCAAACAAACCACACAAAAGTCCCACATTGCGTGTCAGACCTCACCTCAAACCGTTTTACCAGATCCCCGAAAGCTTTACTCTGTCTGCAGCTCTCCTCCAGCAGTGACATGCTGCGGTCATAGTCTGAGATGTAGGTCGCGAAGGAAGAAAACTCAGCCCGGCGCATTAATATGACATCAACCACTCTCTGACTGTCCTCCCTGAAGATGAATGAGAAACAACGAGAACTTTTCAGAGGGCATCCAAGGACACTAATGCTGGCGTTATAATGGATTGTGTTACTGTAGCATCACATGTACTGCCATGAAAGAGATAAGAGTGTGTAATGTAATGTGGGCAAGAACATATTAGCTTGTCCATATTAGTATGTGGCTCAGGTCAGGTGGGGAGATGCATACAGTACAGTAGATGCAGATTGCATGCATTAGCACCTTGTAAAGGATGCATGTTATATATAACATAAGTAAGGAATTTTTATAGAATGACATGCTATAAAATGTGTTCATAAATGTGTAAATTTTGCGTCTGTTGATGTGCATTATTTCAGTGTACAACAGTGTAATGTGTTTAAGTTTGTGTGTTCTCACCAATGTTTAATGCGGGTCTCCAGCTCACTGAGGATCTCATTGTGCAGGTGGTAGGCCTGAGGAAGAGTGCTCAGGATCTCGTCCAACTTCCCATTTTCTAACAGAAGTTCCTCGTCATCTCCTGCTGACTCCACTGCCACCCTGAAATCCTGGAAGAACATGGATTGGCATGAGGAATCATGAAACTATATATTTCAAGATGGTTCATAATAGTTTTTTCATCAGAACAGATTTGGAGAAATTTAGCATTATATCACTCACCAGTGAAACCTC
Organism: Sinocyclocheilus grahami; assembly: GCF_001515645.1. Classification (NCBI taxonomy): domain Eukaryota; kingdom Metazoa; phylum Chordata; class Actinopteri; order Cypriniformes; family Cyprinidae; genus Sinocyclocheilus; species Sinocyclocheilus grahami. Next base: position 547,236 of record NW_015505843.1, read on the forward strand.
TGCAGTGAATGGGTGCCATCAGAATGAGAGTTCAAACAGCTAATAAAAGCATAAAAAGTAATTCACACTACACCAGTGCACTGATCAAGCACCATTTACAAGCCAAAACAGTTCAAAGCAGTTCCAAACAAATATATTGGTGGATTTTGATGTGAGAAGTGTTGTGATGTGAGACGAAGCGTCATTATGGATTATGGACTGGTATTTTAGCCAGTCACTATGGTTTAAAGTGAAAAGCGTCTTAATGATGAATTTGTTTCTTACAATCATACAGTTTTTCACTTCAGAAGACATTAATTGACAGACTTTAGGGGTGAGGATTACTTGTGAATTATTGCAATATTTTTATCAGCTGTTTGGACTCATTCTGACGGCACCCATTCACTGCAGAGGATCCACTGGTGAGCAAGTAATGCTAAATTTCTCCAAATCTGTTCCAAACCAACCAAATCTGTTCTGAAACTAACTCATTTACATCTTGGATGGCCTGAGGGTGAGTACATTTTCAGTTAATTTTACATTTTGGGGAACTATTCCTTTAAATATTTTGTACTGTATGATGATTTCAGCTGCCAATAAAAGTGTACTAGTGACATGACTGATCGTGTTTAAATCCATTCCACAGGATTCCACATTCCATTTTCAAAATCAGAATGTGCTTTATTTGCCAAGTGTGCACAAACACATGAGTAATTTGGAATGAAGCTCTAGATACTTATATACATACACATCCAACAGGACAGTTAATAAATTTGTAAATTAATAAACAAGTAAATATAATCAAAACTGTACTGTAACATACATAAAAAAAAAAAAATGAGTAGAATTATGGTAAAAAAAAACTTTACAGCAATTTACATCTAGATTGAGTAAGCATAAAGCTTAATGAACAGATGTTCACATTAAGTATTGTATATACTTAATTTACTGTATAAAAATGTAGTTACAGTACATGATACATATTCTATCTATAGCCTAACACCTGGGTTGAATATCATAAGGATATTGTTCTATAATAAAACAGCTAGATAGCAGTGGCTGTGCTAGATGTTCAAAGTGGTGATATACAGTAGAATTCATTGTTTATATTAATAACAGTGGCAAAAAAGTTAAACAAAATGGAAAGAACTATACCAACTTGAAAGTGATTCCGTGCAAATACATAAGAAAATGTGTACTTGTCCTGTCCTCTCGTGACTGTGAATTGAACTCTGACCACATTCATCCCTCAGGATGAGCTCCCAGGCTTAAACTACTGGATTGAGCTAAAAGCAGCCTGTGCACAAGCCTCCAGCTTTGACACAATTTTTGCCCACAATAACACCCGTCAAGGGAACATGTTATTAGTTTCTGCTGAATATATTTGTTTTGGTCATAACAGACAGTTAAATTGAGTGGCCATGAGCTGGCCTGTTCGGGGACCACTAGCCTGATGGCTAGATCCAGAGAGGATTTATTTACTTGACCTACTATACATACACGTCATGTACCTTATGAATCGCCTAGAAGGGGGTCAAATCTGCTCTGAAATGTCTTCACAGGCAAAGCCGTTAGGGTATGTGTATCCGTCATGAGGAAAGTGATGACATAAAACAAAGTCTGACATGTATGCACACACAGACGTGTAAGCAGTCATGCTGGGAGGTGGTATGCTGGAATTCCTTTCTGAGCTTCACACATGAATCAATGCATATCGATCACAGCCGTGTCAGCATTTGTCAATGCCCTCATAAATAACTCAGAGCTGTTTTACAGTCCTCCTAGGTACTATGAAACTTGTTTCCTCCGATAGCATTTCAATAGCTGAAACTCCCTGACAAATTTCCAAATGTTCATTGCAATGAAATTGCTTTGTTTTACAGTCGCCTTCTCAAGTCTCATTACACTTTTATTGCGTTCTAAAGTCAGACGCATAAACCACGACACAGGAATGAACTGGCTGGTGGGAGATACTTGTATTCTTGTATCCGTTTATACTTCTGCATGCTATTCACTTCTCGCTCAAGACCAAAAAAAAAGAACCAAGCTGCAAATTCTCAAAAATCACATGCCTAGCAACCTGCATTAAAAGCATAACTTTCCATTAGGGACAGGTTCTGGAAATTCTTTGTATTTTTGTGTTATTCAATAACAAACAATGGAACAATAGAGCACATGTTCTGTCCTTTAGTGTTCTGACGGAGCACTCTGTTCCTTTCAGAGTACACAAAACAGAGAGACTGAGAGAAATATAAAAAAAATAAAAAAAATAAAATGGGAAGAATGACAAGCCAAGAAACCCAGGAAAATGTTTTTACTAAGATTTGTACCTAAAATTTGCAATGAGAAATGAAAGAGAAATAAAAAAAATATATAAATGAGACAACTGCTGACATAAAGTATGAGTATGTAGCTATAAAATACTGTAAATCTTTTTTTTTATTAATTCAGCAAGGACATAACTAATTGATCATAAGTGGCAAAGAGATAATATTACAAAATATTTCTATTTCAAATAAACACTGTTCTTTTGAACTTCCAAGGAAAAGTCTCCATTTGATCTCAATTTACTGCAATCTCACTGAGAACTCGTAAGTACATTTTTATTAAAAAATGTAATGCAGTGACTTTATTTGTGCTATTTTGCTTTGTTTCTTCAGCTTGTTCATCTATAGAACCAAACAGTACTATCAAGTACATTTAAGAGATGCTAAACCTAAAAACTGTATAAATCCCCATACCACAGTGGGGAAGGCAACACCCTTAAAGTCACCATTGACAGCAGCTGAACACTGACTTAATGATGTCATAGTGGACAGAGAATCAAGGTGACTCAGATCCTCCAGCTCATTATTATTCAGCGCAGCACAGAGAGAGTGATTAATGACATCTTTATCTTTTCCACATACCCACTAATTGTTAAATGCATTATAAATATTTATAGCACATCAATATCAAACTGAACGTTCTCCCAAACGAAAGCTAGACATGAAATACTATTGCAGCAATGCTCTGATGTGCCTATTCATTTGGCTCCATTCACGATCCCTCCCATTATGCTGCTCAATGTAAATCTACGGCATTATGTACGAATAAGGGGAGTTATAATTACAGTTCTACTGTAATACAATACAGCATATGCATACGAGGCACATAGGCATGTATATGATTAGCATTCTTTAGTCGTTAATAGGACAGCGATTCTATTGACTATGGCTTATTTTATTCAAATGAGGCAATTAAAATGGTGAATATGAAGTATAGTAATTTACAAGAGGTGCACCGTATGAAGAACTCTAGTTCCCACTGGATTGTGTTAAATTGCTCCCTCAGCCCCACCTCGACTTGATAATTGGGATACATATTGTATTAATCATGAAAACAAAAGTGCTAAATCTGGTTACGAGGTTACAGTCTAGAGGGCAATGTTTAAAACAATAGGTTACAGTTTTTTCTGGCTAATCTCATCACTCACACGGACCCTGCAAGCCATGCACACACAAACACACACAGCCCTATAGGGAACCAGGTTAGAAAGACACTTGGCTGTCAGAGTGGGAGAGCTAATGAAAACAAATGATAACTTAAATTGGACACAGTACATGACAGAGCAATATTAAGTACAGTGAAGAACCAATGAATTCAGACACACAGTAAAACTCTCCTTCTACCAGACATTGAATCTTTTTTTTTTGCTCATTTATCGTCACAAACTGGCGTAAATACAATCAAAAAGTCAAAACTTTATTGGCATAATTGTCAGGTGTTTATTTGCAAAATATGGTAGTATATTAATAATACTAACATACTATAAAGAAAGTTAATTAGGTAAAGCGCTACACGAACTGAAAGGGGAAATTAAGCATAACAATAAATAGGCTATAAAAATATAGCCCTAACCAGTTAATATAATAATATTATTATATTAGCCTACAGTTATATAATAATGATAATAATAATAATAATTATAATAATAATATACAAATATTAAATAAAAAGACAATAAGTTAACGGATTTACAAGACTGTGGGATGGATAAAAATGTTTTATCCATGTGTGATAATCGCAGGTTGCTATGGTCACGCAGGTTTGTTTACGTATTAAACTTGTGGCCACAAAAAAAATATTTATTAAATAAATAAACAAGTACTTTTTAATTTTCATAATTTGCAGTGCATGTATAGTGCCACAATCAATCAATAATCAATAATTAAATAAAGTTTTCAATACAAGTTAAGCTGCGATACCAAACAGGACCACAGGGAGACGCCAAAGACCACTAAAGCTCCTGCCTTGACCTGACTGTAACTATGGGCGAATTCCAAACGGAAGTGAGCATCCCTATGCCCTACTCCCTACGAAGGGCAGAGCCCTTGAAGTGTGTTTTTTGAGGGGTGCAGGTAATTACTGTCTCGTATAAGCGTTTGGAACTCCCTTGGCGAAGGGAATGACTGACCAAATGTTACTTTGTCAACGCTGCACGTGCATGCAGCATTCAGCACTCCATCAGTTTTCAAATAAATATTTATTATTATTATTATTATTTTATTCAAATATTGTCTAATTGTGTCTTATTTACTATCAAACGTTTTCAAACTAAACTTGCTTAAACTTGCTTACACTAACCGTCTTAAATCATATTTCTATCACTGACGAAAAATATGACAAATCTAATTAGCCTATTCTATTTACGTTTGTATGTGAACTCGAAATCAACCCAAACTTTGCTTTAAAAAGCATCGCAAGATCTCCTAACCGAAGATCACATGATCACAAATGGAAATCACTTCCGTGAAGTGACCATCGCATGTTCCCTTCGCTAACGGACTTATGGAAGGGCCCTTCGTGAAGGGAATCAGTTGTTCACTTTCGTTTGGAACGTCCCTTCAAATGTCATCCGCTTCTCGAAGTGCCCTTCAAGGGCGCAAAAAAGCCATTTGGAATTCGCCCTATAATATGGATCTATTCAGAATCACTAAACCTCTGACCACCACATAATCTAAAACACCTTCAGCCAGCATCCAGTATAAAACACACTTTGCTTTTAAGCCAAATAACGCTGAAAATAATAATTTACTGACATCTGGACGTAAGTCACTATTCTCTCTGCAATCTCTGATGAAATCGGCCATGTTTTCTCTGCATTAGTGCTGTTTTGAACTTACTGTCTGAATTCGCTTACTGGATCCTTGGTCTTTCCAGGAGTTTACCGGTTTTAAATGATGTGATCGCAAAAACCTGCTTCTTTTCATTTTTAAGGTATTGTTTTGGTTATAATGTACTGATTAAAATTAGTAATCAAAAACAGGACCACAGGGAGACGCCAAAGACCACTAAAGCTCCTGCCTTGACCTGACTGTAACTATGGGCGAATTCCAAACGGAAGTGAGCATCCCTATGCCCTACTCCCTACGAAGGGCAGAGCCCTTGAAGTGTGTTTTTTGAGGGGTGCAGGTAATTACTGTCTCGTATAAGCGTTTGGAACTCCCTTGGCGAAGGGAATGACTGACCAAATGTTACTTTGTCAACGCTGCACGTGCATGCAGCATTCAGCACTCCATCAGTTTTCAAATAAATATTTATTATTATTATTATTATTTTATTCAAATATTGTCTAATTGTGTCTTATTTACTATCAAACGTTTTCAAACTAAACTTGCTTAAACTTGCTTACACTAACCGTCTTAAATCATATTTCTATCACTGACGAAAAATATGACAAATCTAATTAGCCTATTCTATTTACGTTTGTATGTGAACTCGAAATCAACCCAAACTTTGCTTTAAAAAGCATCGCAAGATCTCCTAACCGAAGATCACATGATCACAAATGGAAATCACTTCCGTGAAGTGACCATCGCATGTTCCCTTCGCTAACGGACTTATGGAAGGGCCCTTCGTGAAGGGAATCAGTTGTTCACTTTCGTTTGGAACGTCCCTTCAAATGTCATCCGCTTCTCGAAGTGCCCTTCAAGGGCGCAAAAAAGCCATTTGGAATTCGCCCTATAATATGGATCTATTCAGAATCACTAAACCTCTGACCACCACATAATCTAAAACACCTTCAGCCAGCATCCAGTATAAAACACACTTTGCTTTTAAGCCAAATAACGCTGAAAATAATAATTTACTGACATCTGGACGTAAGTCACTATTCTCTCTGCAATCTCTGATGAAATCGGCCATGTTTTCTCTGCATTAGTGCTGTTTTGAACTTACTGTCTGAATTCGCTTACTGGATCCTTGGTCTTTCCAGGAGTTTACCGGTTTTAAATGATGTGATCGCAAAAACCTGCTTCTTTTCATTTTTAAGGTATTGTTTTGGTTATAATGTACTGATTAAAATTAGTAATCAATAATTAATTATTATTCTAGCTCTCCTGACATGCTCTCTCGCCCCACACATTGAAAACCCCTGCGGTAGACCGACTCCGTTTGAATTCCTTCATGTGAATTGTTGAGATGAGAGGTGACCCCTCCTGGTAGTGTGCTTTATATAGTGTCATTTCTAATCACCCAGACACTGACGCTTTGACTCTAAGTACCGGCAACATGTCAGAAGTGAAAAAGTGCCGCTACGATAAAGACTAAAATATTGAAGTGAGTACCGGCCCACTTCAAACACTGTCATTCCCTCAACATAAGTCGAGGCCACGAGAAATGGATGTTGTTCCCTCAACATAGCATCTCGAGGCCACAACTTCACATTGCGTGGCCACGACATAAGGATATCGTTACCTCTACAAAATGATCTCGTGGCCACGACATATTACCATGTTTCCACGAGTTAATATGTAGTGGCCTTGACAAAACTAAGTGAACCAAACATGCCCCCTCCCGGTCACCGTAGTAATTGCCCAAAATGCTTTGTTCGACTTTTCAGAGAGCATCTACTCTTCCCTGTGGATGACCTCTGATCTACTTTCTGTGCAATCTGAATTTCTGCGTTTTGAATTTTAGAATATTGAATTTGATGTTCTGAATTTCTTCTTCATCTTGAAAACTGTATGAAGCTGTATTTTTAAAAACTGGATATTTGCATTCTAAGAATTCAGAACAAAAAATCCACTGTTTGAAAATACATGTCTATAAAACTCTGCCATTAAAATTTTTTAATTGTGTTAAATTTCAAATGTTTAATATACAAGTAAAAAAAATAATCTAATTCAAAACTATGTTAAATGCCACATAATATTCAGTTTTGTTAAATGACACTTGTCAATAATTCAAATTTACACAATTCAAATTCAAATAGTTTTGTCATATTTTAAGCTCCATATTTTTTGAGCCTGGTTTGGTTTTATGAAGATTTAAAAAAAAGACTGGATTAATTTTTATCATTCTAAGATGGCTGTGTACACACAATTTCAACACACATTTCTGTCCAAACACCTTGTAAAAGTGGATCTTGCATAATAGGTGCCCTTTAATTTAACTTAATGTACTAACAAAACTGATATAAAATAAATAAAAACTATATAGACAAAAAAAAATAAAAAACAGACATTTTTTTATTACTAAAACTAAGGCAACACTGGTTCAGCAGGTTCAGCAAGTCATACAGGTTATGAATGAGTAAATTATGACATATACTTCATATTTGGGTGAACTATCCCTTTAAAATCACTTAATATGTCTTAAACTGATTGACTCTCTCAAAAAAAAAAAAAAAGGAAAAGGGAAGTCGAGTCAATTCACTCATATTGACAAGTTATTTGGGGTTTATTGCCAGAACTGATGTGTTTTTATGTTTAGAAGTGACAAGGCTCATGAGAAGATTTCCAAAACAAAAGCCTGGTGCGTAGGTATTGCGTCACTCACAGGCCGACTTTTTCAAGACAAGGTTTGTCAAGGCCAGGAAGTCTCAGTTACTGAAACAACACTGATAACGGTTTGTAAAACCCCCACCCGAGTGTGTGTGTGTGTGTGTCTCTCAATGTATGTGTATGTGTGTAAAGGTGCAATGTACATTTGTGCATTTGCAATTGGTTGCCAAGACAGAAGACACAGGTAGTGACAGCAGCAGTAAAATACTAATTTGGGAGCCCTTTTACAGGACCTTTGCCTTTCTCATGAAATCAAATCTGTTTTACAAAGGTTGTGTCATTTCAAATCCATGAGTTTTGCCTATGCAAATGTCACCAAAATTATGTTACGGTAGGACTAGGGTGGTTCCCAGGGTGTTGCTATCTGGTTGCTAGGGCATTGCTTAGTTGTTAAGATGTTCTGGTCTGATTGCTTAGGAAAGTAATAGCATACCTCTCCTTAACAACATGCATGACTTGAGGTATCATTCATGTCTGTAGAACCAAGTATGAACCAGAAGTATGAGCAATGGTAATAACGGTGCTTGCCTTAACAATCAAAACTAAATTAGGTTGCATTCATTGAACATAATTTCACTGGTCACAGCGCAAGTCAGTATCATCAAGAGCAAAACAGATGACTCACATACGAACTGGTAGCAAACTTACTAGCTGAGGACAGAATGTCTCTGTGAGCTGTATACATTACCATAATTGTGTGAGATGAGCTTATGGATTCAGTGGCTTTAACCTGCTTGTAACGTCCTCACAGAAGCAATAAGCCACAGAGGTCTTGGATAGACAAGACAAGTATATGTCTACACATTGCTAAACATAAACCTCTGTTATAAAGCCCTATGAGTGATTTGTCGGAGTGGTAAACAGCCATCATTTTTTCATGTTTGCACAGATTTGTAACTGAATTCCTAATTTACACTACTGTTCAAAAGTTTGGGGTCAGTAAGATTTTTAAGGCTGCATTTACTTAAATAAGAATACAGTAATACTGTGAAATATTATTACAATTTACAATAACTGTTCCAATAACTACAATACATTTTATGTCATTTATTCTTGTGATGGCAAAGCTGAATTTTCAGCAGTCATTACTCCAGTCTTCAGATAATCTGAATGATCCTTCAGAAATCATTCTAATGTGCTGATTTGGTGCTCAAGAAACATTTCTCAGTATTATCACTGTTGAAAAAGGTTGCATTACTTAATACTTTTCTTTACTACTGCATTAATTGCTGATTTTTTTTTAAATATTAGTTCTTTAGAAAAGAAAAATCTTACTGACTCCAAACTTTCAAATGATAATGTATGCAAAAAACTTATCTGTGACCATTGCAGTTCGACCACAATTATACTTTACAATTATAAGTTACATTTGAATATATATTATATCAGGGGTGTTTCCTTCAAGGAGGCAAGGGAGGCAGTGTCTCCTCTCCTCAAAAGTGGATGAGAAAATAATCGATATTACAAAAATAAAACAACGCAAATATGACTATGACATTAAAAGTCTAAAAGTCACTTGTTTTTATAAAGTAACACTGTCCAACAGCGACACCCACAGGTAAAGTTACAGCCGGAGGCTTGCCTCCCTTTGGTCCATAGACTTTCTACAGAGACCCTAAAGCGTGCCGTGCCGGGAAAGTCACGTGAGAGGAGGCGATGCCTCCGTCACGCTATAATTGGATATGATCGGTTATGATTGGATGTGATTGGTTCGTGTGATAAATTCCGCCTCCTGTTTTTGTGCGAGCTCTCAGCCTGAATGAAGACAATGATGGCATTATTGACTAATTATAAAGTAAATAAACAGCTCTCCTGCTTAGATATCACTGCTTTGTGTCACATCAAAATGAAACATGAAATTACTTGAAAACGTGATGACTGTGTCAGTTTTTAGTGAGCATTCAGCTTGATGAAATGAAAGATGTATCTTCGTGCCTGTGACAAAGTTTACAGGGCTTTTATGACGATGACCCGAAAATAAGTTGACTATTAAAAAGAACAGCTGAACATCAGTTCTCAAATAAAAAACCGAGTGTCTATTTACAAGTGCAAATAGCCCACCTTGTTGGCAGAGGCTATTTACACTAACTCCGCCCATC